>NC_062965.1:38313219-38331866 GCF_023119035.1 Salvia hispanica | reverse complement strand
GATCCATGATGTTGTAATTGGAACAATTCCAAATGTACAAGAATGAACCTAACAATTTATAAATAACCCATCTATTCTTAGATGGTAACGATCAGACGAGATACGAGAAACTACCTACGGCACATGGGCGTCTGTTGAACGTTTTAAATGATGGGAACAACATGAAGTTCCCTTTGTCTTCATGAACTCAATCATAATCAAAATGAGCGTACCCTTGATCTAGTAAAGGAGGTGTATCCTTACACGAAAAGATATCGTACTTACGATCAAATTAAGTGATCCAGTCTTGCGTAGCAAGTCAAGGAGGCTACGTGATCTAGAAACAATGCTTATAGCACGCTGTGAAGCACGATGGAGAGTGCAATGTTTTACGAGAATGAACGTCCTGACTTATCGAGATCATTATGAAAATATGACCTTCAACGACAGCTATTAGTTGTAACACCAGGAATCCTAGCTTGGAATCTATGGTTTCCTGGAACGCTCTGATCATGTACAAGCTCCGAAAGAACAAACAAGAAAGTGTCACATAAGTGGAACAGATGATTATGATCAACAGTACTTACTTGGATTCCCATCGATTTCTTTCTATGAACCTCCTTAATGAAAATGCCCTCGTCTACTTTAGACCTTAGATTGACTTGGATTTATGCAACTAATGCCTCATTTTTTTTTTCTCCTACGAAAGTTGTGACTCTCTTTCAATTTGTTGGCTATAGTAGTTGAGCTCATTGTTCAGAAAATGTAAGGTGTTGACTTCATAAGCTCCGGTCATAAACCTTCGACTCTAAAGTTGCTTACGGCCATGCCCTCCAGAATAATCTCATTTTGAACATCCTGAACAAGGGTGTCCTGCCGTCTTTTTAAGACTTTTGATTGACTCACGTTTTTGCAAGTAATAAGTCACTATCATTTTATTTATTTATTTTTTTTTTACGAAAATGGTGACTTACTTTCAAATCTTAAATTCGAAAGACTTATATGTTCTCAAGCATCTTTGTTGTTTGTTGTCCCCCGTATGACCCACCATTGATAAAATCAATATCCCAGATTCTTTAACTCTCACGGTATAACTTCACCCTTAAGTTGCTGATTTTTTCAGACATTTCTTCTCAGAGAATGGCACAATAAGTGGAACTTTTGTTCACCTCCTTATTTGGCAACCATATTGTGACTATTTCGTTCTTATATGAGTGAATTTTTCTTGTCCAGTTCCACTACATGCATTATTTCTAGCTCAAGATTTCTTTCTGAAACACTAAGTTAAGGCTAATGTATTGCATTTTCCTTGATGGTAGTTGACTTTTCCAAAAATATTTCTTTCACTTTGGTCGCTACCTGTGAATCCATTGATGTATTTCCATGATTTCCA
This sequence comes from Salvia hispanica, assembly GCF_023119035.1. NCBI lineage: Eukaryota > Viridiplantae > Streptophyta > Magnoliopsida > Lamiales > Lamiaceae > Salvia > Salvia hispanica. The sequence continues at coordinate 38,330,494 of NC_062965.1, read as the reverse complement.
CATTATAATGTTGGTGAACCATGATCAACGTTAATCAATGGCAATTGTTTACATTTCTAAACCCTCTTGCGACTAATCATCTGAGGTCTTGACATGTTGAAATCATCATCCTTGATGTCCGGATCTAGTCAATTTGAACGGACAATTTAACCATCTTATTTGACAAGCCTACTATGGAAATTGAGAGTTCATACAGTATCATCTTATTCTCATGACCTACCTCATGTTCTTTCAAGTTCCCATAAGAATTGAATTCACAAATTCGATGGGTTTAAGTATTTGAAACCATTTGAACCTTGAAGTTCTTTGAATGGATACGATAAGTTCAATTGAACTTAGTACTTGCCTTCAAAATCAATTGTCACGATTTGAGGTCGAAAATTCACAACAGTCGAGCAAGAGATGTTATTCTTATCCCTTTGGATATTCTATAGTCCTTTCAATAAAAGAAATTTGCAGTCATGCTTCTTCTAGGTGACATCAGTACCTATCCAAGTTAAGACTGTTTGATTAATCATCGAGTTCTTAGTACAAGGCAATCACGAAGGGCATAGTTGTTTGGACTTTTCGCACTTGTGTGCCGCCGGTCACGAGCTGCTATGGGATGGATCGTTACGCTATATACATAGAATGTAGGCCACAAAAAGAGAAATGTAAAGGAATCTTATATACGTACAGACCTAATGACTTTTCGTTGTGCAAGACTTATTTATCTAAGTGATTAATCGTTTGGGGCACAAATAACAAAGTGAACTAGGAGAGCCACGAGGAAATGGAGATCAAGATCATCGTTAGGTAACGAAATCTAGTGAAAATATGAACACTCTCATAGATTACGTTTTAATGAACGGATGTCTTCGACAAGAGGAAAATCATCTGAGATATGGCGCAATAAAACCAACGAATGAAGGAACGATCGGGAAAACGAAAACGTACTTCAAATGAGAATAAGAAGCAACAACTTGCCCCAAAACCATCGCAGAATGGCGGTAGAGAAGCCGATCTCAATAAGAAGGTTGAGTACCGACCTAAGGCCCATCCCCGCGCTAAGTGGTCAAGAAACCACCGTGGAAAGTGCATAGTTAGGACACATAGGTGCCTTAATTGTGGCAGAAGCGGACATTTCTCCAGGGAATGCTGTACAAGAATACTAGGACAGGAGGGAGGCAGGACTATTAAGGGCAGCGTCCGTAGTTGCGGGCACTTCAAGCTGAGCCAAGAAGAAAGACAGTCCTAATCACCATATCACCAGCGGCAGCTACGCCAGAGGTTTCCCACTCAGACTATAGTTACTGCACCGAGGCAGAAGCAGCCTAAGATTGAGCAGGGAACCAAGAGCAAGACAATTTAGCAAGTATGGGAACTCTCCTCAACATACCTATTGTCATTCTTTCATGTCAGCACCTTGCGTGGATACTTTAGAATTGCCTACTGATGAAATCGAACATAAGATGAGGGTGTTCTCACCCATAGGAGGCCTTAAAGATACCTCACGAACTTGCTCGAACGTAGAATTCACTATGGGAAACCTTAAGTTAGTGGCTCACAATTTACATGTAATGTTGATGTGGAACGTCGACATCATATTGGGAATGGATTGGTTAGCCGAGAACTACGCTACCATTCTTTGTAAGGAAAGGCAGATCTCTGTGCAATACCCAGGGAAAGAACCCACAATCTTTCACGGAATATCCGTGAGGCGACGAAAGTCCATAGATTCTGCGCTACAAGCGGCCACTATGATAAGGAAAGGATGCTCTGCATACCTCGTTTATCTGAATGGAGAAGAGAAAGAGGACCGTAAGATTGAGGATGTAGAAGTGGTACGAGAATTCCCAGATGTCTTTTCGGACGCACTACCAGGATTGCCGCCAGACAGGCAATTAGAATTCACAATCGATCTCGAACCAGGATCGGCCTCGGTATCGAAGGCACCATACAGAATGGCGCCTAAAGAGTTAGAAGAACTCAAGATACAGCTACAGGAATTACTAGACCTCGGTTTCATCCGACCCAGTGTGTCACCATGGGGCGCACCAGTGCTCTTCGTGAAGAAGAAGGACGGAACACTGAGAATGTGTATCGACTACCGAGAGTTGAACAAGCTGACGCTCAAGAACAAGTATCCTCTACCAAGGATTGATGACCTTTTGACCAACTTCGAGGGGCGGGTGTATTCTCGAAGATGGACTTGAGATCAGGCTATTACCAACTGAAAGTCCGACATGATGATGTACCCAAGACGGCGTTCCGCACTAGATGCGGCCATTACGAATTCACTGTAATGCCTTTTGGACTTACAAATGCCCTGGCAGTGTTCATGGACTTAATGAACCGCGTGTTCCATCCATACTTGGACAAGTTCGTCCTAGTCCTTATAGATGATGTACTAATCTATTCGAAGAACGAGAAGGAACACGAGAAACGTCTGAGAACCACCTTAGAGACGTTGAGAGCCGAGAAACTCTATGCTAAGTTTGGAAAATGTGAGTTCTGGCTTAACAAGGTGAACTTCCTTGGACACATAGTAACGGCAGAAAGGACCCGAGTGGACCCTGCAAAGGTGGAAACAGTACAACGTTGGCAGTCACCAACAACGCCTAATGAGATTCGAAGTTCTTAGGTTTGGCTGGATATTATCGAAGGTTTATTGAAGGATTTTCTAAAATAGCCAGACCACTGACTCAACAGCTCAAGAAAGGAGCTAAGGTCAATTGGACGCCGGAGTGCGAAGCAAGCTTCCAACTATTAAAAGAAAAGTTGACCACCGCACCAGTCCTAGCCGTGCCAGCACCAGGAGCAGGCTATGTAGTGTACACCGATGCATCAAAGATTGGACTTGGATGCGTACTGATGCAGAATGGCAAGGTGATTGCGTACGCGTCACGCCAACTCAGGCCACACGAGCTAAATTACCCCACTCATGACCTGGAACTAGCAGCAGTGGTACATGCCTTGAAGATTTGGAGACATCACCTCTACGGAGTTCGATGTGAGATCTTCACGGACCACAAGGGCCTTAAGTACTTCTTCGAGCAGAAGGATTTAAACATGCGACAACGCAGATGGCTCGAATTAGTCAAGGATTATGACTGTGGTATAAATTACCACCCAGGCAAGGCCAATGTAGTGGCAGATGCCTTGAGCAGGAAGACTATGCCCCAAGTGGCCACCTTCCTCACACAGAATGAGGAGCTCATACGGGAATTTGCTAAGATGCGACTGGAGGTAGTAAGAGCACCAGAGACGGTGGAAAGTAGGATCGCCACTTTAGTGATTGAACCAGACTTAAGGGCCAGAATTGTTGAGGCTCAAAGGAGTGATGAAGCATTAGAGAAAGTTCGTCTTAAAGTGAGGTCGGGAAAAGAGGTGAGTTATCATGAAGAAGCGGATGACGCCCTCACTTTTGAAGGGAGATTATGTGTACCCGATGACGAGGTTCTCAGAAATGAGATCATGAGCGAAGCGCATGAAACACCCTATACTGCCCACCCAGGAAGTACGAAAATGTATCAAGATATGAAGAAGCAGTTTCGGTGGGATGGCATGAAGAGGAGCATAGCGTCGTTTGTAGAAAGGTGCCTAGCATGTCAACAAGTGAAGGCTCTACATCAACGACCCTATGGGAAATTGCAACCCCTAGAAATCCCCGAGTGGAAATGGGAACACATTGCTATGGACTTCATGACAGGGTTGCCAAGGTCACAAAAGCGCGCACTTCGTGACAGGATTGCTATTTGGGTGATTATAGATCGCCTCACCAAAAGCGCGCACTTCGTACCAGTTCGTATTACTTACGAATCGAACAAGTTAGCTCAAATCTACGTGCAAGAGATCATACGATTACATGGAATACCGGTGACGATCACATCAGACCGTGATCCGAAATTTACTTCTAGATTTGGATAAGCCTGCAGCAAGAGCTAGGCACCAGATTGAATTCAGTACGGCATTCCATCCACAGACTGATGGGCAGTCTGAGAGGACAATCCAGACCTTGGAAGATATGCTGAGAGCCGTAGTGCTCAACCGTGGAGGAAACTTGGAGCTAGTACTACCATTTATAGAGTTTGCTTACAACAACAGTTATCAGCATCTATAAACATGGCCCCAAATGAAGCATTGTATGGAAAGAAATGTAGATCACCGCTTTACAGGGATGAAGTCGGTGAGAGAAAGATACTCGGACCGGATTCTGTAGAGGAAATGATAGAGATTGTCCGTCAGATCCGTGAGAGAATCAAGGAAGCTCAAGATAGGCAGAAGTCTTACGCGGATGCTCGCCGAACCGATCTGCAGTTCAAGGCGGGAGACAAAGTTTTTCTGAAAGTATCTCCGTCTAAAGGGATTACGAGATTCGGCGTCAAGGGCAAGCTAAGGCCACGTTTCATCGGACCCTACGAGATTCTAGAAGAAGTGGGTCCTGTGGCGTACGGATTGGCACTCCCACCGAGTTTCGGGAATGTGCACAATGTCTTTCACGTATCACAATTGAGGAAATACGTGTTCGACCCGAAACACATAGTCCACCAAGAGGAAATGGTTTTGGAACCAGACTTAAGCTATGAAGAGAAGCCAGAGGCAATCTTGGATAGGAAGGTCAAGGAATTGAGGAACAAATCTATTGTAACGGTGAAAGTTTTATGGAAGCACCATGGTCACGAGGAAGCTACGTGGGAATTGGAAGACAAGATGAAGGAAAAGTACCCAGAGCTGTTTGAGTAACATAAGCAAAATTTCGGGACGAAATTTTTGCTAAGGAGGGTAGAATGTAATACCCGCTACATGTGGGTTTAAGAAAAAGGAAATTTGAATGCTAAGTACAAATTATACAAGTATGGGCCTAGAGCTTGGAAGAGGGACTTTTTTTTTAGTGCAGCTTCCCTTTCTCGGCCCTTCTGATTTTAACACGAGCCATCACCTCTGCGAACACCTGTAACATGAAAACCAAGAGCAATCAAAGAAAAAAATTTATAAACCTGCAAGTATGGAGACTAACTATCTCCTAAGTAGAGAAAAGTGAGCAACAACCTTTCAAATATAGACTCAACACTTGCCAAAAGAGGCAAGAACAGCTGCAACTTTTGACACCTCAACAAACCCCTGCAAAAAGGAGAAGAAAGACAACAAATGGCATGAATGCATAGTCCTTATGTCCTTAGAATACCACCAATTCTCAGTTAAAGAGTGCTGCATAAGAATCACTAAAGGTGAGATTTTCTGCCAGATAACAACAAATGATACAGCAGCCATTTAAGGCTCAAGAGTACACCAAAGCTCGGCCTATAAAGGCCCCTCCACACCACACACCAACTCCTTTCACCCACACTTCAAAATTTAGCAAAAACAGAGAGTTAGAGGGTAGAGCAAGTAGTGAGCAGCAGCAAGTCAGCCACTCCTTCAACTTTCAGAGGTAATACATCTCCACCCTTTCCTCCCAACCATTTTTCATGCCATCATATAGAGTCACCACAACTTAGGAATCACAATCAATATAAAACAAGCACGATAGGCTGCCCTTATGCTATAGTTTTGTGGCAAGTTCTTTTAAGGGTTAAGCTCTTTCCAGTGAACAAACAAATAAATCCCAACAAGTTCAAGAAATCCCCATTTATCACAATATAGAGCTTCTGCCACAAACTCAATTAATGGACTCAATAATCAAACTCCCACAAGATCAAAGCTTGAACATCACCAATAGTCAAGAATCGATTTTTACATAGGTTGCTAAATAAACCCCGACTTGAGCTAAGCAAAGGAAGACAGCAAAACTTAGCTTATAGAGAAGAACCGGAGGAAGGGAAAGGCGACGCCTTCTCCCTAACCGGGACAGTAACGGCTGTTCCACCGCGTCGGGAAGCGGCGAGGCCTCAACCGTGCGGCGACGGCGGAACTGACTGGCGCGACGGGGATGCCGAGAACTCCTCCGCGATTTCAACGGAGAGCGGCGGAGGAGCACAGGCGACAACCCCGCCTTACGGAGTGTCTGACTGCGACGGCGGTGCTGCCTCGCTGAGCTCACGTATGCAACGACACCGGCTGTCACCGGTCCAGGGCCGGCTTCGGGCGGCGGTGCTGTGTAGCAGCTGAGAGATCGAGCTCATAATCCGGCGAGAGGCGTCGACGGTGACGGTGAGAATGAGGCGATACCGCCGAGAGAGAGAGGAGGGAGAATGGATTAGGGTTGTGTGTGTTGAATTGGGGATTTTGTGTTTTGTTGAGAGAGAGACACCGATGGTTTAGGGAAGGGAGTAATTGGGCTTCATTTTTTTGTTGTTGGGCCTCTTGTTTTATTTTTTGTGTTTGGGCTGGTGATAAGTAATAAGTTGGGCCACCAATTAATTAAAGTATGGACTAAGAGTTTAATTAAATCATGGGCTCTCCTACGTTATGAATTTAATAATTAATAGTCCGTAAATTAATTCCACGAGGAAAAGTCTAATTTTTCCGGAATATAGTATAAGTGCTCTGATGTTTAAAATTTAAGAAAAATACGATACGCTAACGATGAAAAGACCTCGAGCTTATTTTAGTGTGCTCAAATAAATGGCATAGGAGGTAACACCCTCTAGTTAAGCAATTGTCTAATTTAATTAAATCTACTGATTTAATTAATATTCAAGAATTCTAGAACTCTTCTAGAAATTTTTTTTTAGAGGAAGAATAAAATGATCACGCACTTAGGATGCATTCATGTCTAAGCTTAACGGATATCTCAAAACCTAATTAAGTATCATTTTTTTTAGGGACGTCTTCGAACGTCATCTAAGACCAAGTTAAGGAATTTTCGGAAGGAGCTTTAGCTTTTGAGGTGGGCATTCTTTTAAAATGTGATTTCAGTCTGAAAATGTGATTCTTTGCTCAAGTATGTTGTCATGCCATGTTTTGTTTTATGATTACCTATCTGCTTGGCTATGCCAATTTATGTTAAATCGAATTCGGGTCCCAGTAGGGCCGCAAACCCTACTCGGACTAGTGTACACATAAGGGGACCGTGAGCTAACAAAAGGGGTTGGCCGGTCCAGTGACCGTCGTGGAATGTGGCCACATTCCCGGTTCACACAAGGTTCAGATATGGTATATCTATGTTACGAGATTGCGCAATCAAATCTTTACTAAAGGAAAAGTATTTTAGTGACCCGGGTCTTTTAAGTAAAACCCCGTGATCACTCAACGGTGGCATTGACAATTAAAGATAGAACCATTTTTGGCAATGTGCCCACTGAGTATATCAAATACTCAGCCCTGCATGTTATTTTCAAATGTGCAGGTTGAACGTGGACGAGCAGGCGAAGGTGTTGGGACAAGTATATTAAATAAGTAGTTAGGTAACCCAAAGTAGCATGTCTTCATACGTGCTATTTTGTCTTGGACTCTTCCGCTGCAAAACCTAGAATATTGTACTAGCAAGCTTTGAACTTAGTCTTGTTACTCTGATCACGTTTTGACTATGTACCCATATGCCTTTGATACTTTTGATTTGAGTGATTTCATCCTTTTTATGTTGTCCCTTGATGTTTGAGATTTGTTTAGTCACGAAATAGCTACGCTCACTAGCACTAGGGAGTTGTGGTCGTGACACCTCCAAAGGAGGATACAATTTATTAATTTTGTTGTTGTAAGATACATAATTGTTTTGTGGTTATTTGTGATTATGTATTGAGCATGAGAATGTGATAATAAGTTTATTTGCCAAATCTTCATTATGTCATTTAATATTTGTCTGCGATCCTTAAAGAAAGAAAACTCGAATGCCTAAATTATGTAGACCGGAAACGAAAATGGATAAGTTTCTCATCGCTGAAAACTTTGAGTTTATACTCAATGATTCATGTCCTCCATTTCCTCGACAAAATTCCACGAGTGAAGAATGTTCGAGAATGCATTATGCATGTACTTGACAAGCTCTTTGAGGAATAAGGTCAAGTTATTTTCCTTTAAGTAGCTCGACAAGTCTTGGTTCATGACGATGAAAGAGGATATCAATAGAATCTGTCAAGATGATTCGATTGGAATATCCTAGAGTGACAGAATGTTTTGAGGATCTTTTGATCACTCAAATAATTTCTGACACAAGTCATCGCCTAAAGTAACAAGAAATGACTACAAGAAGGTTTAACTGAAAAGTAGAAAATCTTCAGAATAATAGTCGTTGCTGGGGATTGGTGCCCCTTGCACAGCGGAAGACATGCATACACAAATAAATCATGCATCCAGATCTATTTGACCGATTATGGGATCAATTAACCACATGTTAAAAAAGCAAATTGCATACAAGAACACAAATAAATCATGCTTTAAGGAATTAAACCCTAATTCATGATATTCTACGGATTAGGGTTACCGATCTGATTCTCCAAAGAATCGACGATTGCTTGCTCCTTCTCCACGAGATGATCTTCGTACTCAACCATAAATCTTCTAATCTATATCCCGAACTCAGATTATGACCTTTGGGTGGGCAAAGCTTGTCAGAATCGAAAAGGGCTTGATTAGAAAGAAGACAGAATATCAGTTTTGTCAAAAACCGATTTTTCGTCCACTCCCAGAGGGGAGCACGAAAATTAATGATTAAATTTTTTAATTAAGTCTCCTTTCTAATCTCCTTTTATATTGAGTTAAGGTGGGCCAGATTAGGGATCCATGGAGGTTGGACTTGGGCCAAACCTGTTGGACTTTTACTAATTAAATTGAGCCCCAATTTAATATAAGTCCAAACAGAATATTATTATCATCCACTATAGTATAATAATATTGACTGCCCGTCCAATCCCAAATTACGAGTAATCCGGGCTTTTACCTCTTTAATTTATTATTTCTCGTGTTTAAGATATAAATATCCATTAATTAATTTAAGTATGCTATTTGACTTTAATTAATTAATATCTTTTTCCAAGAGTTGTCTAGTTCAAAATCTTTATTTATTATTCTAGAATAAATTCCAACCGGCCGGGTTTCTGAATAATAAAACCTTTTTCGAACACCTCTTGAGGATATTATCAAACTGGACTCACCCAGCACACGATTCATTGCAATAACAATACTAGCACCTCTAGACATTGATCACCACTACCCAAGATATCAGGATTCTTGGATTGCGAAAAATCCGCACCATTTGATAAATCAAAGTAGTGCATAATCAATATCGTATGCTCAATGTTATGTCAACAATGATTAAGAAATAACAATCACCGAGACTTCGTCTTTCGGTAAATAGCAAGAAAGACTTATCTCAACCGTTAGATCCTTCAGTGCTATACCACACCAGTGTCGTTTATTTCCTAAGGTAAGGAAATATGCGGACTGACACTGCAACCTTTCACGATAGGTAGCCAAAGCCTATCTAGGTTGTGAAATTCTATTTCTCTTCTACAAAGAACCGACTGCGTCACCTTCTGTGAACGTCGTTCACGACCAGTCTACTATGTAGAAGAATTAGACTTATTTGCTTCTTATACATTTAAATGTTTGAGAAACATCTTATAAATGCACAAGCAAACATCAATGCGATAAAATTACTTCTTCTCGCTTTGGGTTAAAAGTGGATTGTAAAATTTATTGTATACAAGCAATTCTATCCGTGCAACATGCTCGAAATATGCTTTTTAGTATACCAATCCTAACAATCTCCCACTTATACTCAAAATCATGCTTTCGAGTATACCCACTGCCAAAACTCTCCCACTTATACTCTAAGCAGGTCTCGGACCATGATACATCGAACTACCATACTTTTCACCTCATGTGTAAAACATGTTGCCATATAGGCATTTTGTGAATAATTCTGCCAGGTTGTTCTCTGATGATATCTTGGTAACCATAATGTCACGCTGCGCACTTTTTCCTTAATTAATTTCATACTTCCTCTCTATGTGATTGCTTAGCTTTATCAGATCGTGTTTCCCTCGAGTTAGACACATGTCTAGAGTAACCATAATAAAATATAATACTCATAGGCATACTCGGAATCACGGTCAAAGCTATTAGAAAGTTACTGAGATGAACAACTACCTTAGTAGTTTCCTATGAAACCACACTTGTAATTATCATGATAGAGCCTGTGATGTAATCACACTCCTTCAAGACTCAGTTTTCAACTCCTAACGTGAACACATAGTCAGAGGATAACTCGATCACCGATCAATAATAAAATCGAGTCGATGTAACCTAAAGGACATAACATAGATGTCTGGTAAACTAGAGCATACCGTTTAGCCTTCTTCAAGTACTATAGTATATTCTTTACCAATCCAATGTCCTTGGCCATGGTTAATATGATATCAAGCTTCTATGCCAACGGCAAAGCTAATATCTAACTTAATTCACATCATAGCATACATGAGACTTCCAATTACAGAACTTGTCTCATTCTTCTTGATCTCATTCAGTGTCGAAAAACACTTGACTAGAGACAAGATAATTCCATCCAGAGAAGTAAAAACTTTTCTTGGAATTTTCAATGCTAAAGTGTCTAAGTATGATGTAGATGTAGGATTCTTTAAGAAAACTTAACATTCTTTTTCTAGCAATCTAATGACTTAGATGCTTAGAATGTAACTAGTTTATCTTAAATCCATCATCCTTAAACTGGGTAGACGACCAGTTTCCTACGCTAGATAACCCTTTGAGTTGTTTATCAACTTTTATAGATGTCATCATCGTAGAGTACCAAGAATACCATATATAGTGCACTTTCAACTTTCTTGTACTTGTAGCACATAACCATTAAGATGCTCCATGTAGATGATCTCCTCAAGACTTCTACTTAAAGAAAATTGTCTTGACAATCATAATACATACATCCTAATATATGTAAGCTACAATAGACAATATGATACAGATCGACTTAGGCAGAATGGCAGGCGAGAATATGATTCTCTCTAGGTGTAACCCTTTAGCCATTATTCTAGCCTTTTAAGATCCATGTTTACACTTGCAGATCCACTAGCTCCCACTGGCTAAAATAGTCTATGGGTAGTATCGCAAGTCTTGCAAACATTCTTGTCTATCTTAGATTATTATTCAGAATCTATCATCTTATCAAGAATGATTATCTGAATGAGTCAATGCGTCCTTGTAGTTACAGGGATTAGATTCAAGTCGATCTAAAACTGAGTCTAAAGACTCTTAGATCCATGAACTTGTTATGTTCGCAAGGAACGCTCCCACTACGACATGACTCTTATAATCTTAGGTACAAATGTTGATTTTCTAAGTGCATAAGCATCTAATGGTATGACTTCTTGGTTAAGATGGAAAATAGATATTCTCATTATCTTGAGAATTATCATGCTTGTTAGGCTTGTAGTTCTTCTCATAATCTTCATCAAAGAATCTAGTATTGATGTAAACAAACACTTATCTTGCCGTGAAGATTATAGAACCCGTACCTTTTCTATCAATTGGGACAATCTTAAAACATACCTCAGTACACAACTCCAATTACTTGGATACCTTTTCCAAAACATGTGTTGGAATAACTCCACACCTTGAGATGTGCTGGACTAGACTTACCTCTAGTCCACAACTCGTGTGTTGTAGAAGGTACTGATGTTATGGTAGTTTCTTTAAGATATAACTCGTTGTTTCCAACGTAAATCCCATCAATGATAAGGTATCATTGAGTGAAACTGTTCCCATATCGAACTTGTCTTAGAGAGACTTCGATATCTTCTTATATGACTATCCCATTCTTTAGAAGAATGCTTGGAGTAGTCAACTAGGATTTAACTCCCACTACTGATCTTAACTCATTGCTCGTCTCCCATGGTGTAGACCATTGAGACTTGCTAGTCTTTCTATGTTGCATCTCTATAAGTATTCTGAATCCCTTGAACCACCAAAGGATCCTTACTTATAGTGCATCAACCAGACTTACTTGACTTTCGAGCTATTTAACAAGCAAGTTGTTAAAATCTCGATAGTCACTTGAGTTAGACAAAATCAGTTTGAACAATTACTAAGTACTTTCTTGGCCTTATGTCTAAGTGCCATAAATACTTTATCATTCATTGTATAAGAAGTTGAACTGTTGTTCGAAACTCAATCTTGTTGCATTTATATTGTTTAGATACTATGATGTATAATTTGTTTTTCTATGGTACTATGATAGATATTCGAATCACATTTCTTAATAATGCACGCATTATAAAATGACATCGAACATCGCTTAATCATAAACAAGTTTAGAAACTGAAACTGAATTCTTTCTAAACTAAATTGTACCAATAAAACAAAACTCTAACATCAAAACAAAACAATTAAGTGAGCATAAATAAATAGCTCCCACTGCAACAACTGCCCAACTGGATTGAGATCTCTCCTTTAGAAGTTACATTGTTATCTAAGTCATTGTCCTTCTTTAGAAGAGGTCAATCCGACTTACAATGCATCTTCACTTTGCCTTTTCACCTAATTTATCTTGCCTTTCTTGCTTTCAGCAGGCATTGATGACAATTCAGCTCTTCCCTCTTTCCATTGCTAGTCTTTTGTTCGATTGAACTAAGACATAGGAAAGATGCAGCTTTAACGAATTTGTCATCTATCATGTTATCTTCCTCTATTATTAATAAAGTGAATATCATGTAGAAGGTTTCCAACTTTTAAGTAACAACCTTCATACTATCACTTCCTATTACATTTGATGAAGAACTGAGTGTAGAAACTATTTGAGTAACTGAATCAGAAGATTCCTCAAAATATTCTATCTCTCGTGGATATTCCAATAGAATCTGGACATCGTCCTTATTGGATATTCTTCTTTCATCAATATAAACCAAGACGTGTCTTACTACTTAAAAGAAAGTAGTTTGACCTTCTATCTCAAAGAACTTGTCAAGTACATGCATAAAATGCATTCTTGAATTTTCTTTATAGAATTTTGTCAAGGAAATAGAGGACATGAATTGGTGAATACAAACTTTAAGTTTTCAGCAGTGAGAATCTTATCCATTTATATTTCCAGTCTACATAATTTTGGCCTTCGAGTTTGATTTCTTTAAGGTTCGCAGACATTATTAAGAATTTGGCTGAGAAGAAATAAAACTATTTATCACATACTATGCTTGATACATAATCGCAAACAACCACAAAACAATTTATGTATCTCGCAACTGCCAAAACCAAAATAAGTACGCCTCTAGGGAGGTCATACAAATTCGGATTCCAACAATTTCCTGGTCACAATACCGACGAATAGTCCAGAGACCACTAAGGTGGCATGGCCGCCAAATATTGCCTAAGCTTTTACCATAAATATTTGCATCTAGGAATTTCATTTCTGTTTTGATACTCCTTCTAGGGAAGGTCGTACGCCACTAACAAAATTCCATAGCTATCTCATAAATATGTTTAAACATACGAACTTGCAATTTCACAGGATTATGGCTCCCACTAGGGTGGGTCGCGATAATATTAGAAACATGCTTCTAGTTTAAACAATTTACTATTAAGAAGTCTAATCTAATGAACTTGCTATTTCGTAGGATTATTGCTCCCACTAAGGTGGGTTGCGATAATATTAGAAACTGCTTCATATATAGACCAATTTATGGAGACCATATACAATGCACTATTGTAATTATCGCTTAGTCATTTTGAACATGGTTTTTGCATAATTATCACATAAGCAGATAAGGCAGATTAATCCACTTATAATAGATAATCACCAAATAAATAGATAAATCCATTTACTTCATGGTAATTAATCACACTGGATAATTATTGAAATTATTTAATAAATCTAGGGAGATTTAATTAAATAATTAATTCCTTATCTTATCCAAAATAGGAATTTCAGATTTGATAAGTTTATCTTGGATAATGGTTATCCAAATTAATTTAGGATTTACCTAGATAGAATTTAATCTATCTAAATCCTCTTAGGATTATTCTAGATTTTACATGGATAAAATCAAATCCTAAAACTCAAGATAAGACTGACCTTGGATTATCATTATCTAAATCATACCAGGATATTTTAGGATAGAAACAAATCTTTCCAAATCCATAAGATGAAGATAAAATCCAATCATTCTAAGATTTTTTTTAAAAAAATCTTAGATTATTTAGAATAAGAAACTAGGATATATCAACTCTATTTGGATTTATACTAGATAAAACTAATTTTATCAAAATCCAATTAGATAAGGATTATCTTATATTATCTTTATCCAAATTTATCTAGGATATTTTCTAAATAGAATAAATCTATTTATATCCATAAAATTAGGATAAACTAGAATTAATATTAATTAATTCAACTAGGATTTAACTGGATAGAACTAAATCTATCTTAAACCCAAAAGATAATTACAATATTGGATTAATAATTATCTAAATCTTCTAAGATATATTCTAGATAGATGTAAATCTATCAATATCTACAAGATACAGAACAATTTTATTATCTAAATCTACTAGGATATTTTCTAAATAGAATTAATTCTATAAATATCCACAAGATAAAGATAAATATGGATTTTAATTATCCAAATCTACTAAGATATATTCTAGATAGATATAAATCTATCAATATCTATAAGATATGGATAAACATAATTAAAATTTATCTTAGTCTATCTAGGATTTATTCACATAGAATTAAATCTATATAAATCCATAAGACAATAAAATTAATTATTATCCAAATTTATCTAGGATTTGTCTAGATATCATTAAATATATCTAAATCCATAAAAATAAGGATAAAATCCAAACTTAATTAATTATTTATCTAGTCTATCTAGGATTTATTTACATAGAATTAATCTATATAAATCCATAAGACAAAATAAAAAATTAATTATTATCATCCGAATTTATCTAGGATTTATCTAGATAGAATTTAATCTATCCAAATCCATAAAATAAGGATAAATTCCAACTAATCCAAGATTTAAGATATGTCAAATCTTATTCTAAATTATATCTTGAAAAATATTCAAAATTAATTCCTAGGGCCTGGGAAACCCTAACTAATTTTGAATGATTCTCCAAATTTAGTTCCTAGGGTTTAGGAAACCCTAACTAATTTTGAATTTTCTCCAAATTAGTTCCTAGGATTTAGGAAACCCTAACTAAATTTGGAAATCTGCGCCGCCACACGAGCCCGGGAAACGCCACCAACGGGCTCCCACTCGAACCGCAGCCGCTGCTGGATGCCTCTGGTAACCCTCCTGGGCAGTTCGTGTGGGCTGCCCAGCTCGCTAGGTAACCCAGTCTGAAGCGCCTCCGATCCCAGACTGCCGCTGCAGCTGTTGCCCGTCGAAGTGCCAACAACGCTGCTATCATTGCTCGTGCTCCCATATCGCGATCGATATTACAATTGTAATTCAATTCACCACAATCACGTACAAAAAATACGAATTGAGAATTAAATCACGTCCATGTAATTACATATGATTTCATGTAATCATTACAATTTCAGAATGAAACATTCACATACAAAAACGATGCAGATACATGTTTTAGGGAAAAAGTCAATCAAACTTAATTCCATGTAATGATTACCAACAAAACAAATTTGTTAATCAAAACATTAATTCAAGTAAGTAGAGAATTGATTTTCCCAAACAGCGGCGCTCAATTCTTCTCCCGACGCTATCGTCGTTCTTTGTGTTCTTAGGGTTTTCGAACCATGCAAATTATAAAACAAATAACAAGCAACGAAAACGCACACAATCATGCAATTCACATAACATGAAATTAATCCACATAATCAGAGCCAAAAATTGGCTCTGATACCAATTGCTGGGGATTGGTGCCCCTTGCACAGCGGAAGACATGCATACACAAATAAATCATGCATCCAGATCTATTTGACCGATTATGGGATCAATTAACCACATGTTAAAAAATCAAATTGCATACAAGAACACAAATAAATCATGCTTTAAGGAATTAAACCCTAATTCATGATATTCTACGGATTAGGGTTACCGATCTGATTCTCCAAAGAATCGACGATTGCTTGCTCCTTCTCCACGAGATGATCTTCGTACTCAACCATAAATCTTCTAATTTGTATCCCGAACTCAGATTATGACCTTTGGGTGGGCAAAGCTTGTCAGAATCGAAAAGGGCTTGATTAGAAAGAAGACAGAATATCAGTTTTGTCAAAAAACCGATTTTTCGTCCACTCCCAGAGGGGAGCACGAAAATTAATGATTAAAATTTTTAATTAAGTCTCCTTTCTAATCTCCTTTTATATTGAGTTAAGGTGGACTAGATTATGGATCCATGGAGGTTGGACTTGGGCCAAACCTGTTGGACTTTAAGGCTCGTTTCATGCACCGGTTTAGGGTTAAAATTTTGTGCATTTGGGGCGCTAATGTGCGTTGTTGAGTTCAGGTGCGTAGTAAATCTGTCGGACCCAGGAGTTGTTGTTACCTGACCTGGCAGATGCAAAAGAAATGAAATTGAAGCAAAAGTCAGAAGTCGTCGTTCAGACCTGGGAGAATCAAAAGTTGGCGACAGGAGCAGAATGGAGCGAGAGCAAATTATCTTAAAGAGTCTTACTCAAGGGCAAGGGCGTAAAATCACCGGAGGGATACCCTAGGGATCAGAGCCTCACATATATAAAGAGCTCAACCTTGAAGAACAAGAGAATCCGGGAAAACAGCCACTTCTGCACTTTCTTAGCTCTAGCTTTCGTTCCATGCTTTAGTTCCACACTTCAAGTTTCTCATTTCGACTGCTGCGCACTTGGACATGGAGGATTCTGGCCATCGTGGTTCTCGTCATCGTTGTTATTTTGCTGCTGTGTAACACCGCCTTGTGGAGGCGAAGAAACAATTTTATTTGCTTTCGTCTAGTACCTTGTTGGTTTTTAAGTTTCGCAACTCTAGTTTCCTGCTTTGATCTGCTGGATTCAGACTTATTTCTAGTTATTATGGAAGTTTATGTTTGCTTTTGGTTGGATATCTCTGAGTTTATGTTAATCTCTTGTTTTTAGCTTTCGTTCTTTGTTTGTTGTTGAATGTTTGGAGCTGAGATCTGTGTTTGTTGTTGGAGGTTGGGAATTTGCATATGAAGATGTTTGGATTTGTTGAATCGTGGTGTTTTGGAGTTGAAGTTTCGCATATTTGGTGCTTGATGTTTACGTTATGCATGATTATGTCTATTTACTTTCTGTTTCTGTATCCTTTAGGTCCAGTAGCGTAGATCTGTTAGTTTAGGCTTTAATTTCTCGTTCTAAGTCTTGTTTTAAGTTTAGATTTAAGGTTGCTCTGTTTTCATGGTGTTTAATACCCTGTTTTCTCTGCTATTCTCGTTT
>NC_062965.1:38288119-38313119 GCF_023119035.1 Salvia hispanica | reverse complement strand
AGAGATGATTGCCCTTGGTATCCCAAATCGGCTGAATATATGACTCTTGAGGAACTTGGTGACTTCTTTAGATTCACAAGTGCTTGTGGCTTTGGCTTCTATCCACTTTGATACATAGTCAACTGCCACCAGGATGTAGGAGTTCCCATAAGATGAGGGAAAAGGACCCATGAAGTCCATACCCCAGATGTCGAACACCTCACAAACAATTACTGGAACTTGCGGCATTTCGTCCCTCGCGGAGATCCCACCGGTCGGTTGGCAACGGTCACAGCCTTTGCAGAACTCGTATGCATCTCATTCGGGGTTGGCCAGTAGAATCCGCTATCCAACACCTTTCTTGCAGTCTTCCTTGGCCCGAAATGTCCTCCACATGCTAAGGAGTGGTAGTGCGTTAGTACATCCCGTTGCTCCCAGTCAGGAACACATCTCCTAATGACCTGGTCGGTTTCCTGCCTTCCACAAGTATGGGTCGTCCCAGAAATAATACTTTGCTTCTCTCTTGATCTTCATCCTCTGAGCCTTTGTCACGTTTGGCAACATTGGTAGCTCTCCCGTCACTAGGTAATTGGCCAAGTCCGCATACCAGGGTTCCTGCCCTACTTTCTCCTTGCCCTTGGTTGTTACGTCCTGCCCAGTAAGTCTCATCACTTCTTCCCAATCGATCTTCCTTGCGGAGAAAATCACTTCACATAAATGCTCTTCCGGGAATCGATCTCTCACATCCTCACTGTTCCCTTCTTGTATTATTCTGCTCAAGTGGTCCGCTACTTTGTTTTCAACCCCCTTTTTGTCTTCTACCTCCCAATCGAATTCTTGTAAAAGCAGCACCCATCTGATCAGTCGGGGTTTTGACTCCTTCTTCGCAATGAGATACTTAATCGCCGCATGATCGGTATAGACGATGACTCTGGATCCCAGTAGGTACTGCCTGAACTTTTCGAATGAATAGATAACCGCCAACATCTCCTTCTCGGTGGTGTCATAATTCCGTTGGGCTTGATTCAAGGTCTTAGATGCATAGAATATCACGTACCTTTTTCCATCGATCTTCTGACCCAGTACGGCCCCCACTGCATAGTCACTAGCATCGCACATCACCTCGAAGGGGTGATCCCAGTTAGGAGCCTGAATAATCGGTGCAGAAATCAATTTTTCCTTAAGGAGGTTGAAATCAGCCATGCAATGCTCGTCGAAAATGAACTCCACCTCATTTTGGAGAAGTCTGGTATGGGGTCGGACAATTTTGGCGAAATCCTTGATAAATTTTCGTTAAATCCAGCATGGCCCAAAAAACCTCTTACTCCTTTCTGATCAGTAGGGAAGCGTAGTTTGGATATGACATCCACCTTAGCTTGATCCCCCTGGATTCCCTTTTCTGACACCACGTGTCCTAAGACAATTCCTTCTGTAACCATAAAGTGGCATTTCTCAAAATTTAAAACCAGACTCTTTGCTTGGCACCTTTCTAGCACCACATCCAAATGTTGCAAGCATGAGTCAAAAGAGTCTCCGTAGACAGTGAAATCATCCATAAAGATCTCTATACAATCTTCAATCAAATCCGAGAATATGCTCATCATGCACCGTTGGAAGGTACCGGGGGCGTTGCATAAGCCAAATGGCATACGCCTATACGCATAGGTTCCAAACGGACAGGTGAACGTGGTCTTATCCTTGTCCTCCGGGTTCACGTAGATTTGAAAGTAACCACTTGTACCCATCCAAAAAGCAGAAGTACTTCCTCCCAGCCAGTCGCTCCAGCATTTGATCGATGAATGGCAGGGGGAAATGGTCCTTCCTGGTTGCAGTGTTCAGCTTTCGGTAATCTATACACATTCGCCATCCAGTGACTAGTCTGGTGGGCACTAGCTCATTCCTCTCATTCTTAACCACCTGGATCCCTGATTTCTTGGGGACCATATGGATTGGGCTGACCCATTCACTATCTGGTACCGAGTATATAATGCCCAGTGAGAGTAACTTCAAGATTTCCTTCAGTATCTCTTCCCACATGTTTGGGTTCACCTTTCTTTGAGAATCTCTATGTGCCTTGGCTCCATCCTCCAGCCTAATGTGGTGCATGCAGACGTCCGGGCTTATGCCCGAGGTAGGCATACTTAAGGTTCGCTGGCAACTTTTTCAACTCCACTTGCGGGGGTAGTGTGTCTGTAGGTAGAGGGTTCTTTTTTGAATTCTCCTCTTGCTCTTGTTCAGCATCTGATTTTTCCTCCATACTGGCCGGTAGCAAGGCCCCTACGGATCCCGCTAGTTCTGACTTCTGACAAAATTCCGTAATTGTTTCTTCGATCTCCTCGTCAGTCAACCCTCGGCTACTGATTAGATCACACCATGCAGCTGCTTCCACATCAGCCTGGGCATACACATCCAAGGCTTGGAGCTTTTCCTGCAATAATTCGGTCTCAAGAAATTCTTGGACTAAGGGGTCAATTACATCAACATAACATAGATTTTCAGAATCTATTGGTTTTTTCATGGCTTCATTGATGTCAAAAACAAATTTCTCACTATTAAAGTCAATGCAGATTGTCCCCTCAGCCATATCCACAATTGCCTTAGCCGTTCTTAAGAATGGTCTTCCTAACAATATCCCGCTAGACTCCCTAGCTTCTGGTTCACTCATTTTAATTACATAAAAATCAGTGGGATAAGTAAAGTCTTGTATCCTGACCAACACATTTTCTAACACACCATCCGGATTTATACATGACCTATCAGCCAGTTGGATCAACACCCTAGTATTTGACAATTTTACCCCCTTTAACCGATTATAAATGGATAACGGCATAACATTGATAGATGCTCCTAAATCACACATTGCATGCTCGATTTTTACATCTCCAATTGTTATGGGTAAAGTAAACATACCTGGGTCGGCTCTCTTGGGTGGTAGTTTCTCCTGTACAATAGCTGACGCTATCCCTTCCACCATGATTTTTCCATCCTCCTGGGCCTTTCCGGCTATGAACTCCTTTATAAACTTCCCCAGAGGGGGCAGTCTCACGGCTTGGAGGAATGGTATTGTGACATCCAGCTTTCCGAAGATCGACATGAAATCCACAGGGTTTTCTTTCCTCCTCTTCGTAACAAACCGATATGGAAAGGGTTTTTCTCCCTTAGCCTCTTCAGTTAGCCTTGGTGGACCTTCCCTTGGTGCCTCCTGGGTTTGAGGTTCCGATGTGGGCATTGCTCCTTCCGGTTGCTCATTTCCAGGTTGTGTTTCTCTCTCATTTCCTTCAGCAGTAGGCTTCTCGTTTAGAAAAAACAGATCCTCCATCTGAGGCAGAGGCCTCTTGAGTTCTTCCGCTGAGATGGTGTCACTCAGCACCCTTTCTCTACTAGAATCCCCAATAGGGTTCTTGAGTTGAGGTCCATTATAGGCTGTTCCGGACCGCAGTGTAATCTTACTCACATTTGCCTTTTCAGGTACATGGACTGTATATGGGAGTTTCCCTGAGTTCCCTTTCATTTCGCCCACCGAGTTAGCGAGCTGGGCCAACTGCCTATTCATCATATCCATACTTGCCCTATGCTCCTTCTGGGCACTTTGCATTCCTTGCATTGTTTCATTACTGGACTGCAAGTCGTTTTTAATGCTCTGCTGCGAAGCAAGCATCTCTCCCATCATGTCTTCCATAGACCTCCTCGACCTGTTTGGGTGATGGAATTGGTTCGAGCCCTGGTGCTGGTTATACTGGGGTGGTGGGTTTGACTGGTAGCCCGAGAAATTTTGTTGGTTTTGGTTCTGTGGGTACTGATTATACTGGGCAGGAGGGTTGTACTGGTCGTGGTTGTTCTGGTACTGATTTTGGTTTTGGTTGTGGCTGTTATGTTGAGGCCCTAGGTTAAATTGGTTCTGGTTGTTTCGCTGATGGGGTGGCACATAGGCAGGGTTCGGGTTCTGGTTTTGAGGGTTTTGGTTCTGAGGATGCTGGTTTCTTCCTACCCAGATAGACTGGTAGTCAGGGTTTGTTGGACCACGGTTGGAATTTTGATTCGGGTGGGGGTTGGGTTGATTTGGAGCCTGATTTTGGTTCTGATTCTGATTTCCATCTCCCCATCGGAAGATTTGGTGGTCCCTCCATGGTGCATCCCTCTGCCTTCCCGGAATCCAATTGCCGTTGGAATTGTAGTATCCTGCGGCATTTGCTTGCTCCACATCCGGCGAGTTGTCCGGCTGATCATATGGTAGTTCTGGGGCCTCTTTGCCTCCAGTCGGAGAAGGTGGTGGAGTGTTCTGCTTGATTGCAGTCAGCAACTCCTTCTTTAATTCCTCCATCTTCAAATCCATCCGTTCCTCCTGGTCAGTAGCCGAAGCACTTGCTACCCTTTCTCTGTTGTACCCATCCCTTGCATTGTCGTACGTCTTCTTCACATTCAACAGCTTGCGTAACACCTTTTTGGCTTACCTGACTCTCAACTAGGTGAAATCGCCTCCGGATGATGAATTCGCCAGATCCTTGGTCTCCTTGTTCATCCCCTCATAGAAGGTGTGGTGCACCTCTATCTCCTTCATGCGATGGTTGGGGCATGACTCCAGAAGACTCATGCACTTCTCCCAGTACTCGCTCAGGGTTTCATCATATTCTTGCCTTATGCACGATATTTTCCTCTTCAATGCACTTGTCTTTGAAGACGGGAAGAACTCAGCTAGGAAAACTGACTTGAAATCGGCCCATGTATTGATGGAGTCGGCTGGCAAGCGCATGAACCAGGTGTTGGCCTCTCCCTTTAGGACAAAAGGTAGGGCCTTCAGTCTGTAATCGTCCTCGCTTGCTCCTGCTGGCCGCCTCTGCGCCTTACAGATCTTGCAGAACTCATTTAAGAATTCGTAGGGTCCCTCTTAACTCTTCCCACAGTACGTCGGTAGGATTGCAATCACGTGGGGTTTCACATCACAGGCGGTCTGGCCTGGGGTGACCACTATGGCTTGTGGGGGATCTCCGTCGGTGTGTGCGGTAAGTGTTGCGAGCTCGGGATCATCCTCACCTTGGTCAGCCATTCTCACTAGTGTTCTTACTGGTTGGGGTGGAATCTCCGGGAGTTGGTACTCTAGATCTTCTTTCTCCTCGTCGCTCCTCGTGCCTAGGTCGGACAGAGCCGTCGACAGGCCAGAACGAGTGGTAACGAGTATTGTTCCTCGGGGAAGTATCCTTGGTCTCCACTGGCAAGGAGCCGAGCCACTTCTCATAAACTGAAAACAAAAAGAATAGAAAATTATAAACAGTATGTACACCAAAAAGATCACACACAATAACAGGTATGAACGCCATCCATCCCCGGCAACGACGCCATTTTGAAGAGTGCCTTTTCTCGGTTTTCGTATGGTTTTTGGAATGTATCCAACTGATCAGGAAGAGATTCCCGACCCAGCTGAGTCGTTGGAACGACAACAGGGACCTGGCTTCAAACAAGTTTACTCAACCCACTTCTACTGATTAGTATAGTGGAGGTAAGGGTCAAATCCCACAAGGATGGACACGTTCGGATAACTACGGTGACTTTCCTGGGTGTTTTTGGTTAGCTACCACGCTTGGGTTGAGAATTTACCTAGGCAAGAAATAAAGATGGTACTCTACTGACTAGTAGGCGTGAAAATAACAAGCATGTGTGGTGTTCGTGAAAATAGGGGACAAGGTGTCTCAGATGCATATGAAAAGTAGACAGTTACTAAAAGAGGAAATTTAGACAACAAGGTATATCTGGTGGCTGGGTGGCTCTCTGACAGGTCTGGACAGTACAACTGAAAAGTAGGGAACAAAAGCAAAAGTAACTTTAAAGTAAAGTGGTCCAAACTAAAGTTGATTTTGACGTTTTCTTCTTCACCAAGTATTGACAAAAATCATATGAACATAAACACCATGACTAAACTCAGATTCATAACTTCAAACTCAAGATCCATTGATTAAAATGCTCAAACTTAAAATGAAAGGTGAAACTGCAGTTTTTACTTCTACTGACTAACATGCAAGATGGTGATTATAATGCAGAACGAAGACTCATGCACGAAAATTAGACTGAAACATAACTACAACCTCAAATCAACAATTCCAGACAAGAAAACACTTAGATATTAAAAGCAACGATTAGATCTAACTTTCCTAGGCATAATGAAGCAAACTCGAACCAAAGCGACATACGAAATAGAAACTTCATAACTTAAACGTTGGATCTTCACCGAGTATTTCAAAAGGCAACAAAGATAAATGTTTGCGACAAATCCAACGACGAAAACAGGTAAAGATTAAGCTAGAAAGCAAAATAACGATTGTTTTGCCACTCCGGGCGATGATACTGCTATACTACTACGGCAACTGGCTGGAACGGCGGATCGATGACTTCTCCGGCAGACTCTTGGACGTCAAGTGACCATAGCTGTGGCGAGGAACGAGAGATTGGACAATGCTGAAGGACTGATCTTCTAGAGAGAATTCTACTAAGTGTGTTTTGAGAACCGAGAACTTAGAACTCTTAACCGAACTCTAAGGAACCAACTCTATTCTCTCTCTCCAAGTGGCTTCTTTTATAGGGAGGCTTGCCCTTGCTTTTAGGGTAGACTTCCTTCACGTTTTGACTTTTCTGCTCTTGTTAATGATCATCTCGGCTATCCTTCTTCTCCATCTCGAGCCTTTTATCTGGCATGCCTCCTGGTCAGTATTGCACCCTTCTGGCGCCCTTTTCACTTGCGTCACCTGAATCGTCTTCTACTGACTTGGATCCCTTAATCCTGCACACTTGAGCAACTGTTTTGCAGATAATACATGCATTTCATGACATACTGACCAGTAACCAAAGCTTAGAATACGACTTATCATGGATCGAGTAGAATCGACGCATATCGTTGCTATCTTACAAGGGGAATGGGCTGTCCGGCAGCTCTCAGACACAAAATCGCCCTTGTCAAAGTCTTGGGGCGAGGATTCTCATTGACATTTTCTACCATCCCACGAGAAGGCAACAAACCGGCTGGGGAACTGGCCAAACGAGGGACCGAAGTGACTTTCTTACATACTTTTGATGAGGAAACATGCCCCAAAATAGTCAAAGCTTTGATAAGGCTGGAACATTTAGAGGTCCCAAACCTTCGTTTGGATCCTTAAAATCAGAATCTGGCTGGAGTTCGCAGATGTGTAGCTGCTTTGCACCATGTGTTTCCCTCCTTCTTTGCCTTTTTTTGGTTGATAGCATTGTAGCCTAGAGTAGGCCAAGGTCCGTCACATTAGCGATTGGATCCGTCACATTAGCGATTGGACCGCCCCCTACTCTAGTGATTATTTCTCCAAGGTACACCACTTTTGGGTGTGTCCTAGCATTGTAACCCATGCTTTTAGAAATATAGGGATGAGGGTCCCTCGAACCCTCCACCGGAAGGTGTTTGATAAAAATAAAAAAAAAAATTTTAAAAAAAGAGGACAGGAGAGAGGTATTACTAACTTAACCTATTGCATAGTTTAGAGTATAAATCATGCTTGGAAATAGAGAGTTACTCCGTGAATGTTTATAATCAATGCAGGAGTACCATTTAATTTATGCCATGAATGTATCATGAACATTTGAACCAATAAACATTACATGCATCTTTTTCATGTATTGCTATTAGTTGTGTTGCAACCAACCAAACGTCTTACAAACTGCAATAACTACGATTTTTTTAAAAAAAACAATGTTCTAGTAGCAGAAATTAACCATCATCTAATATTGTTGGGTTTTTTTATATGCAACTGATATTGATTTGCTTTTGAATAATTAACCAAGAAATTAATGATGCAATGCGTGTATACCACATTAATGAAAGACGAGACCTTAGTGAAAAAGATCTTCTGTTACTATACTGCTTTCCCTTCATCATCAATGGAGAATCATTTCTCATTTAACAGTGTCTCCCTTTCCAACATCATCACATAAGACATAAAGTTAGGAGTAAAGGCCAAAATTGGTCCTGAACATATGGTCATTTTATCTTTTAGGTCCTAAACTTTATCTTTTGGATTTTTTGGTCCTGCACATATGGAAATTTGATCATTTTGGTCCCTCCGTCAATAGTTCCGTTAAAAACTAACGGTCAACTCGATTTTGACCAAATTAAACGCCTAATTCTGATTTTTAATTCACTAATTAATATCCTAATTATATTTAGGAATATCCATTTAAAATTAAATGGATATGTAACATTAACACCAAAATTTACTACTCTTAATTAACTGCCCAAGCTACATGACAGTAATTTCTGAGTATCATTATAACCTCTGAAATCAAATGTGCATAGCATAGCAGTCGGAATTTGGATCAAAATAATTTCATTTTGATGTTTCATACACAGAACTCCAACTATGGATCAAACTGCTAAAACAGATCAGAACTTGCAACTCTGAATTCCAATATGAAAGCAGAGATCCAAGAACATCATGTAAGCTCTGAATAAAATCAGGAACTGAATCGAATATGGAGAACCAAAATCACGTATAAATTGTACTCGTATTGAAAAAAAAAGTTCTATAATCATGTGGAGTAGTACCTAAACGAATAAGATCTGACTAAACTCAACCCCCAAAATTGATTTTTGAAGAAGAAAATGGAGACACAGAGAGAGGTTGAATTGCGCCTATTTCATCAGATCTCATCTTCCCCTTGGCAGCCTTCTTATTGCTGCTAACTGTCTTCTTAATCCCGCCCCCTTTCCCTTTGCTGCCGAAGACGAAGGCGTCGAATCAATCCTACCGGTCCTCCTCCTCCTCCTAATGGAGACGCGGCGCTGGATGAAGGCACGCCGACAACCGATCCAGCATCTACTTGGTGGATCGCTTTGACCAGCAAATCGAGGCCGCGGTAATACCGGATGAGATTGACAAGAGTGGGAGGAGCCTTCGGAAGAAGCAAATGAATGAGCGGCGGTGATCGATGAAGACGATGATGATGAAACAGAGCAATCTGGGGCGTGTTTACGGTCTCGCATTCTCACTGAATGGATATTTGTTAAAATAATTAGGATATTAATTAGTGAATTAAAAAATAGAATTAAGAGTTTAATTTGGTCAAAATCGGGTTGACTGTTAGTTTTTAACGGAACTATTGACGGAGGACCAAAATGATCAAATTTCCATATGTGCAGGACCAAAAAATCCAAAAGATAAAGTATAGGACCAAAGAGGTAAAATGATCTTATGTTCAGGATCAAATTTTGGCCTTTACTCTAAAGTTAGCTAGATAAAATATATGGAGTACTAAAAGAAAGCAAAACATGTAATGCAAAATAAAGCAGTACATTGCCAAAACAATTCAACTTCTGGTTTTCATTAAGCAAAGGCTCTATTCGTATAGCATTGCAATTCAGTGGTAGCAGATCAACACTCAATGCACATAGACGTTACTTAGTTGACGTGTTTCCAACAAACTTAAATATTAGAAAGGACAGGGGACATATTATTAGGGCGCGTTTGGTTGCTGTGATAGTATTGTTTGTGATAGTATTGACATATCTGATATTCAATGATTGTGTGATGAGATTTATATCAAGGTTGATGTTTGGTTGGTCTGCTAGCATCCCCCTTGATAAGTTCCATGGTGTTTGTTTGGTAATGAATAAACTACCGATACAAATAAGCATGGACAAATATGTCCTCATAAAAATAATGTATTGGCACATTTGTCCTTATAAACCCTATTTCTTTTTGAGAACTCTCATTTAAAAAGCCCGCCTACATCTTCCGCCAAAATTCGCACGGCTCATCGATAATCAACTCCTTCGACGGCTGCTGCTCTGTTCCCTTCCGATAATCGGGCTTCCGTGGTTTCGTGTTGATCTACACAGGTATGTTCCGAAAGCTGTTGTCGTGTATTTGAGGTAGAATGCTTCGTATGTGCGTTTTATTATGTCCGATATGTTTGTCATCTGTGCAAATTTTGAAGTGCCTCTTCATACTGCAATCGACAATAGTCGTGTTGTCGGATTTGTGCCTGTTTTGATATCGTATTTTACAGTAGCTCCGAAGTGTTTCGTATAACTTAGGGTGTTCTGGGTCGTTTTGATACCATCGCACATTTGTCAAATTCCCTGATAATGTATGGGGTGCATTGTTGTGTTCTCTGTGTTCTCGGAGATGGGCTTGACATGTGTTGAATTCAATTAATCATTATTGATTCACCAATCTGATGTGATGAAGTTTTTGTCTTAATTGCTGACTGATTCTTTGATGCAACATTAGTCTTCTACCAAAGAGCCTTACTCTTGTGAAAAATGGCCTCCGAACAGATGGGTGGTAGTGATGATGAAGGTCTCCCCATACCAGAGGGTAATATTACTTCACATCAGTGGCATATGCTTATGTTGTTGTGCTGACTATGGGTTGCAGGTAGCAATGAGGTTGGCAAAGGCAAGTCCATCAAATCGGACAGGTCAAGGCGCGTCTGGTCGGTGCGGGAGGAGGAGATCCTCATGGCAACATTGAAGGATTTGACAGCGAATGGATGGATGTCCGGTAATGGCTATCGAGTTGGGTATTTAACTCGTATCAAGGAGGCGATCAAGCGTGAATTCCCAAAGACTAATATCCAACCTCACCCCCACATCTATTCGAAGATAACTACTTGGAGGCGAAACTATGGCTCCCTCAAGATGATGCTTAATTATAGTGGGATTGGCTTTAATTCAGATGGTCAGTACAAGATAGAATGTGACGATGAGCAGTGGGCACAATTCGTTAAGGTTGGTGCTAGTTTAGTGACCATAACAATGCATCTGTAATAAGTTGGAAATGTGGTGATTATATTGAATTGTTTGTCAAGAGCCAGTTCCTACATATGTATGTAATAGTTGTGTTGATTACTTTGTGCAGAAAGATAGTAACGCAAGGTACATGAGGAACAAGTCTTGGCCTCAATTTGAAGACTGGAAAGAGGTATTTGGTCAAGATCGTGCTGATGGTGTGAAATGTGTTGATCTAGGCGATTCAGTTCGAACAATCTACGGAAATAAATTCGACTTGCCCGATGATGCGGGTACATCCCATACTATCACACTCGAGGAGCTATTCCCTGATGAAGTATTTCCCCCTGGTATTCTCCCAGAGATGATAGACGAGAGTCAATCTGCTACTGAGGGAGATGGGGCTGTAGCTGGGGCTGGTGAGGTGGCTGGGGCTGGTTCGAACTCAGGCGCTGGGAGTGGATCCAACTCAGGAGCTGGGGTTGGGGCAGGTTCTGGGTCAGGGGCTGGTACTGTCGCTGGCTCGGGGTCACGGCCTGCTGGTTCGGGAGCAGGGGCACGTGCTGCTACTGTGGCAGCTCCGAAGGTGTCGAAGAAAGTTGTTAGAAAAAGGAAGATGGATGATAAGCTTGACGGAGTCCTTGCACTAATGAGCCAAATTCACACCGACACAAATGACCGATTGAAAGAAATTTCATCTAGGATTGGTTATGACTTCGACCTTAGTACTAAGCGGACTGAAGTGTTTGAGCAACTCAAAGGCATCCCGGGCCTAACTTTGAAACAACAATTCTACATATCAAAGAAACTAGTGAAGGAGCCGGAGCTTATGGATCTGTTTCGGGGCTTGCCAGAGATTGCTCGAGGTGCCTTTGTCTTTGACCTACTGGAAATTGATCAGATGCTTTAGTCGAAGAAAGCATGAAGGTAACGTTCTCTGGGTACTTTATTTTGGATAACTAGATGGGAGCTTTTTTGTCAATGATACTTTTGAAGAGTTGTCTAAGCATTTACACATGGTGTTGGTATATGTTTGGTCACAACTCTCTTCTTTTGTATAATCTTTTGTATCTACTAAAACCATTCGAACCTTCTGTATTAGGGTGAATGTGTGCGATATTCTGTAAACTCCCAAACTTCTGGAACCCTTCATTTATTAACTCTATCTATTATCAGTGGGTATATTTTGATTATTTGTTTGATTATTTGTTTTGAAGCATTTGGTCATATGACTCCTATTCATAAGTACCATATCACAATCACTAGCAAGTAGCAACAATCTATTCTCAATTAATATACATATAATTTTCCTCTAACTTATCTTTAATTATTATTGACATGCAATGGATAAAAATACATACGTGTTGATTAATAAGATACACTCATGCTTTGCATGTATGAATTAAAAAAAATGCTTATAAATTTTGGTGTACTTGTGGAATTAAACACATATTTCAAAATATTATATGATTTCATAACGTGGCATCTTCAACAATATTTGATATTGAATTAATTACTTTTGCACACAATTATGTAGTTGTTTTTAATATGATCTGATTATTGCATTTTGATAACATCTTTTAGTTTACTTTATTTGACCAATAAATATGGCAATAAAATATACTCATTATACTTTTTTATTGATACGTGCAACACCGTCTATCACCAATTAAATATAGCCAAAAAAATGTATAAAACGTGTAGAAATAAATTAATTTGATTGATTTTTAGATAATACTTTTTTATATTACATATACGCCAAATTGGCTAATGCAACAAAATTGATTTGTTGAATTTTTAAATAATAATGTTTTATGATTGTACAACAAATTAGCAATTAAATGTTAATATTCCTAGTACAAATAAATTGATTTTATTGCCAATATGATATTAAATTTGTGTATAACGTGCACAAGGTAACTAGCACATATAAATCTGCTTTTACTTCCCGATAATTTTGCAAATTTTTAACCTCATAAAGACTAACTAATAGGGTTTAGGGATGAGATTTTATTCTATTTCCACTGAAATATCCAAACAATTATATTTTGTATGGACTCCTGTATTGGTATATGCTATAAAAACTTGTTTATTTATGAAGCAAGATCAAGCATACATTTGGCCGTATTTATAAAAGGAGAACTAATTGTCCTCATAAAATGAAAATGAGCTTAACGCAAATGATTGCATATCCATGGCCTCTTATGAAATTGAGAAGGAAAAATAATTGTTAGAAAAAGCAAGTTGCATTACAGTTCGCAAACATTATGTTTAAACACACAGCAAAACACAAACCCTATGAATATCCAAGAAATAAAATGCAAGAATTAATCGAAGACATCTGCACATCCTCGTTTACATGTTCTGTCTCTCCTCCCACATTGCTCTCGCCAAATCGTACCTTTTCCTATTCCACGCAGCTGACGGTTCCACACTGTTGATATGATCAACAGCAGCTTGCTCTTGATCCGTTTCATCTCCATCGTCGTCGTGGGTACCCAACTCCTCCTCGATCGGATCAACCGCCATCTGATCGCGAATGAAATTGTGAAGTAAGAAACAGGCTATAATCAAGCCTGTTTGCACCTCAATTGGATAGAAACTGGCTGAACGGAGTATACCCCATCGCATCTTCAACACCGCGAATGATCGCTCGATCACATTTCTAGCCTTGCTGTGTCTCAAGTTAAACAGCTCCTCGGGCGTTTGAGGTGCTTGGGTACCAGGACCCCATTCCTTCAAATGATACCGGACTCCTTTAAAAGGGGTCACAAAGCCTTCGGCATTCGGGTATGCATTATCACAAAGATAGTAACATCCTGTATCCGTGGATAGAAAAAGTGTACAATGAGCTTTCAAACAGTTAACTACATCGGCTAATCCTATATGCACCAGCAAGTATTGTATTAAATCAGAGCAACACCTTTTGGCACCTTGAGACCCAATGGTCTGGTTATTGCGTCACGCAATATCCTTGAATCCCCCGCAGATCCCTCCCATCCTGGTAGAATATAAACGAAGCGAAGATGCGGGTCACATACGGCTAGTGTGTTGGTTGTGATGTGACCTTTCCTGTTCCGATACCTTTCTGCGTCGGCAACAGGGACTCGTACATTGATATACGTTCCGTCTAAGGCACCTAAACACCCCTGCATTGGATTGATAATGTAATCAATGGGTTATATAAACTGTAGGACCGTAGAATTGAATAGCTTAAGCTGAATGGAAATAATATTCTAACCTTAAACCAACTCCAACGCTGGTCATTGCAACTGTCATCAATAGGACTTGGCTTAACCAAAAACAAGTTGTAAAGCATGAGCACACCACGAAGGACAATATGTATATATCTCGACACAGTGTGGGACGACCGCATGAAGTCATACCCAACTATACGAGTTTTCTTATGGTGGGACAGAACACATAGGAACATGGCAACTTGTTCTTCAACAGTGACAAATTTTTGATCGATTAACCCTGCACGATCACGAAGTAGACGGCATAGTCGGCCAAACGTGTTCCTATCCATCCGTAAATTATCTACGCAGGCGCGATCTGTGAGACGGACTAGCCTATCTAACTGCTTCACATGAGCAGGAATTGAATCCAACATTTCGGTTGGATCATCAACGCACCAACGTTTGCGCTTGCGGGTATTTGGTCCAATTAGAGTGATGATGAAGGAAATCAACAACAAATTAATTTGAAGATTACTTAATAACTCCTCAAGCAAAATCAAAACGGTTGTCATCTCATCACGCCTCCGGCCAACCTGATCACGGAACACATAAAAACAATTGGTGTGAATCAATGACTAACATATAGAAATTCAAACACACGCGAATATCAGTTCCACGATATTCAGATCATCAAATACTCTGTGCAAATGCAGCACCAATGAATTCCCACAGAATGCAACACCAATGAAAACCCCCAACAAAATTCAGCACAATTGCAACACCTAATTCGCAGCTTTTATATGTTGCAATTTGCTAACCAAATGAAACCAATGCAACACAATGTAGAAGTATTAAACAAAGTTAAATCCAAATTCAACAAAGCAAAAAACATCTGAATTGGGAAGAAGTATATTTGCTCAAAACCTACAGGGTAATCGCAAATCTGAGCTTAAATTCATAACAATTCACATAAGTATATAATACCCAACCACATATGCACGGACATTTGCAACACATTTCTATTTAATAGGCAATGCAGTAGATTTCATTTTGCAAGCGTCGATGTAAATTCGCTGGGAATTTTGTGTACCTTGCGGAATTCGTCTTCACCGGGCATGGGTAATCACTTCAAAATCGAGCCCAGATAACGATTTCTCTGAGATTGGTCGACGACGCTGCAAAATCAAACAAAAATTGTAAAGCTACTAAAAAATGAATCGAATGTTCTTACAAAATCAAAAGGTTTCACAAAAACAATAGCCGACCCTTTTCTATCGATTGAGGCTAAAAATTGATGGAGTGAAGGGGTATAATGGTGACTTGGCCGAATTTGCACAAGCCGGCTTCACGAGATTGAGGTTTATCGGGGGGGAAGACCTAGTTAGGAATATACGGCGAAATGTAGTAGCTATCATAAATGTTTCCGGGTCATGATTTGTTTACCGGGTCTACTACATAGTATATCGGTACAACCAAATACCTGATATATGTCCGATAGGCGGCCCTATCAAGGCCTATCAGTACAACTAAACGCGCCCTTATGAACTTACACAGTTTCAAGAATTTCATCAAAGAGGAAATTTAAGAGCCTATGCTTTTCCGAAGGTTTCAAAGATTCGTAATCAGATGCCTTCTCTAAGCATTCCAGTCCCTTTGTTTTAACAAAGCTTGGAGACTCAGCGAAGCAGTTCTTAAGTGCACTGAACCATGTGGTTTTTTTCCAGCTGATGGACTTAATTTTCCACATCTATATAGAAAATGGAAAATGATTAACAACTTATCCTTGTAAAAGAAAATAAATGTTTGACAATTTACAGAAAGTGGGTCATACTGTAAAATAGATAGTAGGTGGATATGAAACTGGACTGTCACAGAAAATATTCCTTGGCGTGAAACAAGCCTTATGGTTGCTACTTATGATATACAAGGAAAACCTTAGTGGCCAAGGTATTGGTGTACGCTACATATGATATACAGGGTAAATAGAGTTGTAGAAATTACAAGTGTACGATTAAGTGTAGACGATCATACTTATCGATTCTTATATACAAATAGCAATTCAATATAAAAGTACAAGAGATTGATTGAGTTAAATTGCAGATTTACCATAACGAGTATCAGAAACAGAAAACAAAATGAGTATCAAAAGTAGGGGTTGCAAGTAAAATCAGTTGCCTTTCCAAAAGCAGCACAAAATTCTAAAAACTGCAATGTATTCCCAACATCTTCCGCTGATACATCAAGTCCAGCTACATTTTTCAATTCTATCCCCAGAGGCATTGGTATGTTATGCTGCTTTAAAACAACCAGGGTAGTTGCAGATTCAATTTCATCTCGCGTTGTGTTATCATCTTCTAAACGCTTTACAACATCTGGATTGCGTCTGACTTTGAGTTTTACTTCTTGTTTAGATACTAATTTTCTAGGACTTGTCGAAGAGGCATAACCCTTCTTACCATCATATTTCTTTGATTTTTTGAGTACACTCATTTCATCAGCATCTTTCTTAATTTCCAGCTCATATGATCTACACCTCTTCATTTTGTTTGACTTCTTTTTATTACAGTTGTGCATTTCTGCAATAGCTTCCTTTTTATAAACTTTCTTGGACTTGTTGGCAGTAACGGAATTTTCCTTCCCCCGCTTTTTAGAGCCAAAAACAAGTGTCAAAAAAATTGTTGTTAATGTATGTGGTATAGAAGAAGAAAAGTTTCACCTTATTTGGCAAAGAAGCTTGAAAATGTTGCAACATCTCAGAAACAGATGAAAAACCAGTTGCCTTTGCTGTGTTAATAAGTATACCAGTGGGTTGATGACCTCTTTTCTTCCTAAACAATGTCTCCAATGGTATCACAATTTCACAAATACAAAATAAGAGAGAATTGAGAAGACTCACATGCAAACACTGCAGTTGCAAATGCCTCTACACTTGGGACAGCTCCACTCTCCTAAACCATCTACTTCTTCCGCCTTCTCGCCATACCTAACACATGAACAACTCATAATATATTCATCAAAAACACAGAGAGCAATAATAACCAACCTGTTCAAGAGGCATTTATGACAGTACATAATGGTACATGGCTTGGTGATCTTGTGGTTCTTGCATGCTGCACTGAAATCCCTTGTTTTTTGGCGACACTTGACACCCCAAGATCAAATGTCAGAAATCAAAAACCCATTCTATTCAATAAAGAAAAATAATCAAACCTGATGGCAAGTCTTTCCGTTGACGGAATCATAAATCCGACTACCGACGAGCCGGATTCTGGGGGATTTGCCCGAATCAACCGCCATTATCAACCACAACTCACAATTCTATTTTCTTTGGTCTTTTAAAGTAGGAGTGAGTTTGAATTTCGTAGTCAAAAAATCTAAGCGCCAACCAGCGTTATTCTATTTGCTGCCGCTCTGTAAATCGGATTTGGCAATAATTATCATTTATCACTCTTTTTTCTTCGCCTCAATAATAATTTAGGTAGATAAGAATTGTAACACTAAATTTAAATATATTTTTAGTGAAAATGTCACGTCAAATATGTTTTTGCTTCACCTATTTATATTAAACTCAAATTTAAAATAATATTCTCTATGTTATGCTTCATTCGTTCCATGGTAATCGAGTGGTTTTATTTTCTACACTTATTTTCTACATTTTCACCAAACTATCAAATCAAGGCATTAAGTCATACGTAATCAAAGATGTAAGAGCGTTCTATCATTGACAACTCAGTCTAATATGTCTCTACATATGCATGTTTCATAATTCTCCATGTTAAGCTCATGACAAATTCACATCGGGTTAAAAAAAAAAAAGAAACAGCAAAAAACAACAAAATTTTAACTAAGAAAAACATGTTAAAAACAATAAAAATCCTAATCTCACGGTCCACCACGTCATCTCTCCAAACTTATTCAAAACTAATTGAAGAATAAGTTTGTAGAGTCGGTTGGGACGTGAGAAATATACAAAAGCAGTAAAGATACCTTGAAAATCGGGCTAAGGCTGGACGAGGTAAAATTCCAACAAAAGTTGACAATTTTGGCTGGATTGCGGTGAAACTCTAGCGGAACGCTGGACGAAAATTATAAAGGAAATCAAGTGTATTTTCTGTCTCCTTTATTCTCCTATTTATATTAAGTCACATATTGGGTACAGACAGGAATCTATGGAAGGTTTTGGATATGGGCTCCTCCAATTAGCTTTTTACTAATTAAATTGAACCCCAATTTAATATAAGCTTTAATTTGGAATATTTTGAGCAGCCACTACAGAAATAATATTGAACTCCCCATCCAAATCCGAAATTATAAGTAATCTGGGTTTCCATTGCTTGTCATTTATTTCCCGCGCTTAAGATAGAAACATCCATTAATTAAATTAATGTCTGATATATACTTTATTAATTAATATCTTATTAATTCCAAGAGTGGACTCAGCAAGAAATACTTATTTATTATTCATAGAGTAATCAAACTCCAATTAGCTATGTTCCGAATAATAAAGTCTTATTTCGAGCTTCTCTTGACAATGTTATCAAACGAGACTCACCTCGCACACGATTCAAGTTATGAGCATGATACATGTGATAAGTCGTATTCTAAGCCTTGGTTACTGGTCAGTATGTCGTGAATTACATGTATTATCTGCAAAACAGTTGCTTAAGTGTGCAGGATTGAAGGATCCAAGCCAGTAGGTGGCGATTCGTGTGACGCAAGTGAAAAAGGGCACTAGAAGGGTGCGACACTGACCAGAATGCACGCCAGAGAAAAGGCTCGAGATGTAGAAGGAGGATAGCTGGGATGATTATTTTACAAGGGCAAAAAGGTCAAAATGCGGGAGAAGTCTACCCTAAAAGCAAGGGCAAGCCTCCCTATAAAAGGAGCCATTTGGAGAGAGAGAAAGAGTTCAGTTGGGAGTTTGACAATCACTTAGTAGAATTCTCTCTAGAAGATCCATCCTTCAGCATTATCCTACCTCTCGTTCCTCGCCACAGCCATGGTCACTTAACGTCCAAGAGTCTGCCGGAGAAGTCATCAGTTCGCCTTTCCAGCCAGTTGTCGCAGTAATATAGTAGTATCATCGCCCGGAGTGGAAAAAACAATCTTAATCGCTTTCTTAGTTAAAATTTACTTGTTTTCATCGCTAGTTATTCTGCAAACACTCATCGTTGTTGCCTTTTTGAAGTACTTTGTTAAATTCCAGCTTTTACGTTATGAAGTTTCTATTTCGCATGTCACTTTGGTTTGAGTTTGCTTCATTCTGCCTAGGAAAGTTAGATTTAGTTATTGCTTTCAATTTCTAAGTTTTATTTCTTGTCGAGAGCGGTTGATTTGAAGTTGTAGCTAAGTTAGTCAAGTTTTTATGCATGAATTTCCTTTCTGCGTAGTGATTACCACCTTGCATGTCAGTCAGTAGAAGCAAAAGCTGCAGTTACCGTTTAATTTAAGTTTAAGCATTTTAATCAATGAATCTTGAGTTTGAATTTATGAATCTGAAGTTTAGTTATGGTGTATGTGTTCATATGATTTTTGTCAATACTTGGTGAAGAAGAAAACGTCAAAATCAACTTTAGTTTGAACCACCTTTACTTTTAAGTTACTTTTTACTTTTGTTCCCTACTTTTCAGAGGTACTATCCAGACTTGTCAGAAAGCCCCCAGCCATCAGATACACTTTGTTTTCTAACTTTCCTCTTTTAGTAACTGTCTACTTTCCGTATGTCTCTGATACACCTTGTCCCCTACTTTCACGAACACTCCCATATGTCTGTTATTTTTCCGCCTACTAGTCAGTAGAGTACTTCCTTATTTCCTGTCTAGGTAAAATCTCAACCCAAGCGTGGTAGCTAACCAAACACCCAGGAAAGTCACCACAATTATCTAAACGTGTCCATCCTCGTGGGATTCGACCCTTACCTCCGATATACTAATCAGTAGAAGTGGGTTGAGGAAATTTGTTTGAAGTCAGGTCTCGGTCGTCGTATCAACGACTCAGCTGGGTCGGGAATCTCTTCCTGATCAGTTGGATACACTCCAATTCCACATGCGAAACCATCGAGGACAGAGAACCTAGGCAGCACTTCAAAATGGCGCCGTTGCCGCGGATGGATGGCGTTCATACCTGTTATTGTGTGTGATCTTTTTGGTGTACATACTGTTTATAATTTCCCAGAGGAACAATACTCGTTACCACTCATTCTGGTCTGTCGACAGCACTGTCCGACCTAGGCACGAGTAGCGACGAAGAAAAAGAGGAGCTAGAGTACCAGCTCCCGGAGCTTCCACCCCAACCAGTAAGGGCACTAGTGAGGATGGCTGACCATGGTGAGGACAATCCCGAGCTCGCGACACTTACCGCACATGCCGACGGAGATCCCCCACAAGCCATAGTGGTCACCCCAGGCCAGACCGCCTGTGATGTGAAACCCCACGTGATTGCAATCCTACCGACTTACTGTGGGAAGAGTTATGAAGGACCCTACGAATTCTTAAATGAGTTCTGCAAAATCTGTAAGGCACAGAGGCGGCCAGCAGGAGCGAGCGAGGACGATTACAGACTGAAGGCCCTGCCTTTTGTCCTAAAAGGAGAGGCCAACACTTGGTTCATGCGCCTGCCAGCCGACTCTATCAATACATGGGCCGACTTCAAGTCAGTATTCCTAGCCGAATTTTTCCCATCTTCGAAGACAAGTGCATTGAAGAGGAAAATATCGTGCATAAGGCAAGAATATGATGAAACCCTGAGCGAGTACTGGGAGAAGTACATGAGCCTTCTGGAGTCATGCCCCAACCATCGCATGAAGGAGATAGAGGTGCACCACACCTTCTATGAGGGGATGAACAAAGAAACCAAGGATCTGGCAAATTCATCGTCTGGAGGTGATTTCACCCAGTTGAGAGTGAGTGAAGCCAAAAAGGTGCTACGCAAGCTTTTGAATGCGAAGAAGACGTACGATAACGCGAGAGATGGGTACAGCAGAGAAAGGGTAGCGAGTGCTTCGGCTACTGACCAGGAGGAACGGATGGACTTGAAGATGGAGGAATTGAAGAAGGAACTGCTGACTGCAATCAAGCAGAACACTCCACCACCTTCTCCAACTGGAGGCCAAGAAGCCCCAGCACTACCGTATGATCAACCGGACAACTCGCCGGATGTGGAGCAAGCGAATGCCGCAGGTTACTACAATTCCAACGGCAATTGGATTCCGGGGAAACAAAGAGATGCACCATGGAGGGACCACCAAAATTTCCGATGGGGAGATGGAAATCAGAATCAGAACCAAAATCAGGCTCCAAATCAACCCAACCCCCAACCGAATCAATATCCCAACCGTGGCCCAACAAACCCTGACTACCAGTCTAACTGGGTAGGAAGAAACCAGCATCCTCAGAACCAAAACTCTCAAAACCAGAACCCGAACCCTACCTATGTGCCACCCCATCAGCGAAACTACCAAAACCAAAACCACAATCAAAACCAGAACCAGCACCAATTTAACCCAGGGCCTCAACATAACACCCACCACCAAAACCAAAGTCAATACCAGCACAACCACGATCAGTATAACCCTCCTGCCCAGTATAACCAGTACCCACCGAACCAAAACCAACAAAATTTCTCAGGCTACCAGTCAAACCCACCACCTCAGTATAACCAGCATCAGAGCTCGAGCCAATTCCATCACCCAAACAGGTCGAGGAGGTCCGTGGAGGACATGATGGGAGAAATGCTTGCCTCGCAGCAAAGCATTAAAAATGACTTGCAGTCCAGTAATGAAACCATGCAAGGAATGCAAAGTGCCCAGAAGGAGCATAGGGCAAATATGGATATGATGAACAGGCAGTTGGCCCAGCTCGCTAACTCGGTGGGCGAAATGAAGGGGAACTCAGGGAAACTCCCATCTACAGTCCATGTACCGGAAAAGGCAAATGTGAGCAAGATTACACTGCGGTCCGGAACAGCTTACAACGGACCTCGGCTCAAGAACCCTGTCGGGGAGTCAAGTGGAGAAAGGGTGCTGAGCGACGTCATTCCAGCGGAAGAGCTCAAGAGGCCTCTGTCTCAGATGGAGGATCCGTTTTTTCTAAGCGAGAAGCCTACCGTGGAACGAAAGGAGGAAGAAACACAACCTGGGAATGAGCAACCGGGAGGAGTAATGCCCACATCGAAACCTCCAACCCAGGAGGCTCAAACGGGAAATCCACAAGGATTGACTGGAGAGGCTAAGGGGGAAAAACCGTTTCCATATCGGTTTGTGACGAAGAGGAAGAAAGAAAACCCGGTGGATTTCATGTCGATTTTTGGGAAGCTGGATGTCACCATACCATTTCTCCAAGCCGTGAGACTGCCCCCTCTGGGGAAGTTTATAAAGGAGTTCATAGCCGGGAAGGCCCAGGAAGATGGAAAGATCATGGTGGAGGGAATAGCATCGGCCATTGTACAGGAGAAGCTACCACCCAAGAGAGCCGACCCAGGTATGTTTACCCTACCCATAACAATTGGAGATGTGAAAATCAAGCATGCAATGTGTGATTTAGGAGCATCTATCAATGTTATGCCGTTATCCATTTATAATCGGTTAAAGGGGGTAAAATTGTCGAATACTAGGGTGTTAATCCAATTGGCTGATAGGTCATGTATCAACCCTGAGGGTGTGTTAGAAAATGTGCTGGTCAGGATACAGAACTTTACTTATCCCGCTGATTTTTATGTCATTAAAATGAGTGAACCAGAAGCTAGGGAGTCTCTACCACCCAAGAGAGCCGACCCAGGTATGTTTACCCTACCCATAACAATTGGAGATGTGAAAATCAAGCATGCAATGTGTGATTTAGGAGCATCTATCAATGTTATGCCGTTATCCATTTATAATCGGTTAAAGGGGGTAAAATTGTCGAATACTAGGGTGTTAATCCAATTGGTTGATAGGTCATGTATTAACCCTGAGGGTGTGTTAGAAAATGTGCTGGTCAGGATACAGAACTTTACTTATCCGCTGATTTTTATGTCATTAAAATGAGTGAACCAGAAGCTAGGGAGTCTAGCGAGATATTGTTAGGAAGATCATTTTTAAGAACGGCTAAGACAATTGTGGATATGGCCGAAGGGACAATATGCATTGACTTTAATGGTGAGAAATTTGTCTTTGACATCAACGAAGCCATGAAGAGACCAATAGATTCTGAAAATCTATGTTATGTTGATGTAATTGACCCCTTAGTCCAAGAGTTTCTTGAGACCGAATTATTGCAGGAAAAGCTCCAAGCCTTGGATGTGTATGCCCAAGCTGATGTGGAAGCAGCCGCATGGTGTGATCTGATCAGTAGCCGAGGGTTGACTGACGAAGAGATCGAGGAAGCAATTATGGAATTCTGTCGGAAGTCGGAACTAGCGAGGATCCGTAGGGGCCGTGGTACCGGCTTGATAGGGAGGAAAAATCGAGATCTTTGAACAGGAACAAGAGGAGGATTCAGAGAAGAACCATTTACCTACAGACACACTACCCCCGCAAGTGGAGTTGAAAAAATTGCCAACAAACCTTAAGTATGCCTACCTAGGGGAGGAAGACTCATTCCCCGTAATCATCAACAGCGGGTTGACTGAACAACAAGAGGCAAGACTACTGACCGTGCTGAGCAAAAACAAGAGGGCTATTGGATGGAGCCTTACGGACCTGGTAGGTATAAGCCCGGACGTCTGCATGCACCACATTAGGCTAGAGGATGGAGCTAAGGTGCATAGGGACTCTCAAAGAAAGGTGAACCCAAACATGCGAGAAGAGATACTGAAGGAAATCTTGAAGTTGCTCTCATTGGGCATTATATACTCGGTGCCAGACAGTGAATAGGTTAGCCCAATCCATATGGTCCCCAAGAAGTCGGGGATCCAGGTGATTAAGAATGAGAGGAATGAACTAGTGCCCACCAGACTAGTTACTGGTTGGCGAATGTGTATAAATTACCGAAAGCTGAACGCTGCAACCAGGAAGGACCACTTCCCCCTGCCATTCATCGATCAAATGCTGGAGCGACTGGCTGGGAGGAAGTACTTCTGCTTTCTGGATGGATACAGTGGATACTTTCAGATCTATGTGAACCCGGAGGACCAGGATAAGACCACGTTCACGTGCCCATTTGGAACCTATGCGTATAGGCGTATGCCATTTGGCCTATGCAACGCCCCCGGTACTTTCCAACGGTGCATGATGAGCATATTCTCGGACTTGATTGAAGATTGTATAGAGATCTTTATGGATGATTTCACTGTCTATGGAGACTCTTTCGACTCGTGCTTGCAACATTTGGATGTAGTGCTAGGGAGGTGTCAAGCAAAGAGTCTAGTCTTGAACTTTGAGAAATGCCATTTTATGGTTACAGAAAGAATTGTTCTAGGACACGTGGTGTCGGAA
This sequence comes from Salvia hispanica, assembly GCF_023119035.1. NCBI lineage: Eukaryota > Viridiplantae > Streptophyta > Magnoliopsida > Lamiales > Lamiaceae > Salvia > Salvia hispanica. The sequence goes on along the minus strand of NC_062965.1, from coordinate 38,288,806 downwards.
AAAGGAATCTAGGTGGATCAAGCTAAGGTGGATGTCATATCCAAACTACCTTTCCCTACTGATCAGAAAGGAATAAGAGGTTTCCTTGGCCATGCGGGATTTTATCGAAGATTCATCAAGGATTTCGCCAAGATTGCCCAACCACTCACCAGGCTTCTCCAGAACGAGGTGGAATTCGTCTTCGATGAGCATTGCAAGGCTGCTTTTAACCTCCTTAAGGAAAAATTGATTTCTGCACCAATCATTCAGGCTCCTGACTGGGATCACCCCTTCGAGGTGATGTGCGATGCTAGTGACTATGCGGTGGGGGCCGTCTGGGTCAGAAGAAGTCACCACAGTTATCTAAACGTGTCCATCCTCGTGGGATTCGACCCTTACCTCCGCTATACTAATCAGTAGAAGTGGGTTGAGGAAATTTGTTTGAAGTCAGGTCTCGGTCGTCGTATCAACGACTCAGCTGGGTCGGGAATCTCTTCCTGATCAGTTGGATACACTCCAATTCCACATGCGAAACCATCGAGGACAGAGAACCTAGGCAGCACTTCAACATGTGATAATTACACGAATAGAATTTGTCTAAATAATCCGCTAAATAGATCGAAATAATTATCTGATTTATTTGACGCACGCTTCTGCTGCCAATCCCTTCACCACTAACTTATTTTCACTCATATTCCTTGTGATGGA
>NC_062965.1:38245019-38288019 GCF_023119035.1 Salvia hispanica | reverse complement strand
GGGGTAGAAAAGTCTAATACAAATCGTGCCCTAGCTCCCCTTTATACTCTAACTCAAATTGTACCGGTTTTGGTCTACTCGACCAAGTAACCAACTGGGTTGGGTTGGTTTTGACTCCGTCAAGTAGAAGTTTCTAGAGTGAGATGTCACTTGCGGACTAGAATAGATTTCACCTTGCGTGATTCGATCAAGTGGATCAAAAACCAAACACCAGTTCACCTTTTAAACGAAGATGAAATATCAAAGATCAAACTTTTCTTATTAATAAAAAAGTGGCACAGATACCAATTGATGAAGAAACGTACATAGAATTATTTAACTGAGAAACCCTAGTTTCTTGAAAATGAAACCCTAAAATGAAACTGTTCTTATTAATCAAAAAGTGGTTCAGATACAAATTGATGAAGAACGTACAAGTAATAACTTAACTTGTAAGTATTCAAAGAAACCCTAATTTCTTGTAAACGCAACTGTTCCTATTTATCAAAAACTAGCTCAAATACCAATTGATGCAATAACATAGAGAAAATGACCGAACTATTAATTAATCAGATAAACCCTAGTTTCTTGAAAATAAAACTATTCTTATTAATAAAAAAAATTGAATACCAATTTATGTAGAAACGTATAGAGAATTATTTAACTAGTAAGTAATCACAGAAACCTTAGTTTCTTGAAAATGAAACTATTTTCATTAATGAAAAAGCCGCCTCAGATACCGATAGATGAAGAAACGTATAGATAATGACTGAACTAGCAAGTAACTAGAGAAACAATAGTTTATTGAAAATAGAAATATTCTTATTAATAAAACTGACCTTGATACCAATTGATGCAAAATTGTATAAAGTACAAATGTAAGTAATCAGAGAAATTCTAGTTTCTTGAAAATGAAATTATTCTTATTAATCAAAATAAGGCTCAAATGGTAATTGACGACACCTATATCAATTATAAGTAATTAGAGAAATCCTCGTTTCTTGAAAATGAAACTTTTAATATTAAACAATAATTAGCTCAAATACAAATTGATGAAAAAACTAATAGAGAATTAATTAACTGATAATTTTATAAATCTTTATTGTCGTAAATATTATTATTTTCCCCAAAAATTATACTCCAGATATATAAAACTACATTAATATATTTAAATATTTGTTCTCTTTATTTAATTTAATAAACTCACCACGTCTCCATTAATCTGGTTTGTGATAATTTTTTTGGTAATGTATTTGCCGTGATTTTAGAATGGCGAATCCATATAAGTAGACGCATATTTGTTTCCATATATAAATTGAAAATGATATAATTTCACCTTATTATTAATAAAGGGATGGAAGGCGGTACGACGAATGGAGAAAAAACGCACAAAATCGCGGTTCGTCCATCATTCTTATCCTCAACCCCAAAGGCGCACGATAGCGTAGCGTCTTCCTTTTGTGGCTCCTGCGGCGATTTATCTTCGCCCAGCCTCGCAAAACGAATTTCCCCTCAATTTTTAATTGCGAAACCCTATCTCTCAAGACGGCCTCCTCTCATTCAGATCCGAAAACTTTGTCAATAAGTATTGGTCTGATTTTGCTACCATCGCTTCCGATTTAATACAGGTACTTTTATTCAATTTGATTTTGCGATTTCTGCTTAAATTTCATTTGCGATTAAGTTTTATATGTTTTTCATAAAATTCAAATCCAGTTCGTCCCTATGTTTCTCACAGCAAAAAAATGCCTTTATATGTTTTGTCTCGTTTTTCTCACGATCAATTGAATTTGTCTCGAAATACATAAGTATGTTCTTCAAGCAATTGTTTTGGATTTTATTGGTGGATTGATTTTGTGTATTTTTACCACCGTCTGCATCTTGCGAGGCTAAAGATAATGCCTGGTTGAATCTCATTTCCATCACATCACGTCTCTTAGGATTGCAAATTTTCTTTTTTTCCCTCTCAAAGATACAAATTGGTTATGGATTTTGTGCGAATATGTAAATCTGTTTGTTGGATTATACAGATAAGTGATACGTTAAATTGTTAGAAATTTATCTTATAACTGGTTTTCTTTGTTGGATATTCCTTGTGCTATATATCAAGCAAACTAATTGATTCAATTTTCAGCAATTTGCAGATCCAAGTTTTGATTGAAATTTGAAATGTTTATTTTTCTGTGTTCAGGATTGGGGATTCAAGTCCTGTGTGACCAGAATCCATATTTCCTGCTTTTATATAGCAATTCATTAGAGCAATGGGAGGGTATGAAAAAGATGTACGACGTTCACCACCTTCAATATTTTTGTCAGGTGTTTTTTTGGCAATTTATTCGGAGATTTTAAATTTAGTAATTTTTTTTTAATTGCAGGAGTATGAAGATTGGGATGAGTATGAGGAAGATGGAGAGGAGCAAGAAGAGGAAGATGGTGATGACGATGGTTATGAAAGAGTTCATAAACCCACCCAGGAGGAGTTGGATTATCTTGCCCTCAGGCAAAGGTTAAAAGAGTCTATCAGAAAGCAGATGAAGAAGGATACAGGGACTGCAAACCCTGGCTCCCGTGATAAAGTTAATTCATCACGTAGAGACAAGTAAGCTTACCTCAAAATTTTGAATATATTGATGTTTATTTTGAATATTGCATTTAGTAAATTGAAATTTATGTATATCTGATTATCTATGTTGGTTTTATTTTTCTTTCATGGGTTTATTATTCAGCCAGATTTCTGCATGTTTTTGGTTATTTGAGCATTTTGCATCGTTGATTTTTGGGCTGAACATTACACTACTATCTAACACAAGCTTTGATGATGAATCAACAAGCATTCTTATGCTATAACCGTATTGCATATTAATGTTATGCTTGCATTGCATTCATATGAATTGAAGGCTGTTATTGACATCAATCTGTATATTTGCAGCTATGGTTCTTTCTTTGGGCCTTCACAGCCAGTTATTGCTCAGAGGGTAATCCAAGAAAGCAAGTCCCTGTTGGAGAATCCAGATCTAGCAGCAAGGATATGTAGAACTAGCCATAAGGTACGCTCTGTGACTTTTGTCCCTTTTATGTTGGCACTGCTGCTTTTCTCATTACTTTTTGGTTTTTACTAGTTGAACCTTAGGATGGGTTCAACCTAGCTACGTGTTTAGAACATAAAAGACTGCCATTTCAAGCTGCTGGCTAGGAGAGGTGTGGATAGTTTAATATTGGTTTGAGCAAGCATTGCCAGTACTGTTTTCTGGTTCAGTATCTGAGCTGTACTTGGGGGAAGGGGGATGGTGAGGATTGAACTGTAGACTTTTCTCTTTAGAAAGGACACCTACTTGGTTCTGTTGCAGTTGCAGGTCTTGAAACAGATGAAGACATGCCTATGCATCAAAATATCACAGCCTGTTGATTTTAATATTTTATTAGTTGCATTTAAAAGAAACTGAAAACGTGTTAAATTTATTTTACTCATAGCCGGTGTTTATCTGCAGGAGAAGAGCTCTGTTACTGCTCCTGTCAGTTCAAAATCTCAAACAAACCGTCCGCCAAGTGTTAAAACTGTGGTAAGAATTGGCAGTATATGCTTTCCTATTGTTATTTGATTGTTGTACTCATATTTAAATTCTGGCCGTTGATGATTGATGCAGTTGAAAAAAAAGGTCGAAATGCTGAAAAATACAAGAGACTATTCGTTTCTATTATCTGATGATGCTGAGGTTCCAGCCGCCTCAAAAGTTCCACCCCCAAGAAAAGTGTCAGCTCCCAAGTCTGGTGCGAGACTGCTCTTGTACTTTCTGGTTCGTTGACGCAAATCCTATTGCAATTGTATTTTCCTAAAGGTAACTTACACATTTTTTTTTGTGAACTTGAAGATTCACGATCTGCCGAATTAATGCAAAGGAGCAGACCAATGGTGAATGGTCGTGCAAAAGAAGTCTTCAATGGTCGCAATGGCAGAAAGCCTATGCTTCCATGTAGCCAGAGCAAATCTAAAATTGGGATGGATAAGTCAGCTCACACAAACAAGTCATCCACAGAATCTAGGAAACAGTTTGGTAACACTAGTGGAAGTGGGCCTGGTCGGCCTCTAGGACCCAAAGTTCTGCCTTCTGACAATTCTGTCCGTGCTACAGCGAAGCCGGCTCAACCTGCTGCAAAAAAAAATATTTCTGTTGTACGTAAACCAACATCATCACCACTCCAACCTGTTGCACGCAGACCTGTTCAATTGAATCCGCAATCTGGCAATAATAGACCTATTTCGTTGAATGGCCAGCCTTCAGCTTTGAGAAGACCTGTACAAAAAGATAATTACGAGTCTAGTAAGCCTAAGGTTGTTAGTAGACAGTCATTGCCTTCCTCTAAGGTTCAGGTATGAGCTATTGGGTGAGTTACAGATTAATTTTGCTTTATTGACTTCCAAAGTTTCCTAAGGGTTATATTATGGTCTTCGCAGTTGAAGAGATCTCCTCAAAGACACCCCAAACTTGCTCCTTTGCGGGATGAACGGTCAAAGGCAAAACCTAAGAGGCAGCTTCCTGATGAAGATTCCGAGGGTGAACAGGCCATAAATATGATCAGACAAATGTTTGGGTAGTTAAACATTTTTTACTGTATCTTGTGAATTATTCCTTTTTTCAGAGGGAAAACTTTCCTTAGTATTCAAGTGTTGAAGACTACAATTGTTTTGCAGTTATAATCCCAATAAGTTTCGAGATGATGATGACACTGGCGACATGGAGGCCAATTTTGATGATATTCTAATGGAGGAAAAACGAAGGTCAGTATGATGAACTGACTATCTAATCTGTTATCTGGTTATGAATATATACACTGGTTGAATTAATTACATGGCTTCTTTTTACTTTTTTTATGCATTTGGTTTAGTTAACTTAATATACTCCTTCCGTCCTATTCTGAGGGACACATTTTTGTTTTTTGGATGTCCCACCCTAAATGACACATTTCTTAAAATGGAAGCATCACTCTTACCTCTACTTTTTCTCACTCTTACCTTATCCTCTCTCCACTTAACTCACAAAATAACACTACATAAAATCCCATGCTGAAAAGGAAATGCTCACCTAGGGCAGGATGAAGGGAGTACATGGCTTCATTTACATGACATCTTTTTACTTTTTTCATGCGATGGTGGTGCTGTCAACCTGTATCATCATTAGTCATGTAGGGAATTCAGACCCATATTCTTTACAGTTTATTTTCATACGGTCTGTAATTAGCAACTTTGACTTTTACATTCACAAATAAAATTTTAAATGGATTTTTTGTTGGAACATGCTACGTTACGTGCCTCTGCTGGAATTGAACATCAGAGTTTGTATTATTTGTTGAAATTTAATAAAATTATCCTATTATTTGCCTTATTTGTTCATCCCCTGAAAATTGTGTGTACGGGTTGGTGACAATAGTGGGGTGTTCAGGATAGTAGTATTTGTAAATCGTTGATGTTAGTCTTTGCGTTCTGATATTTGGTCTTGACATCCAGCTGTTTCTTTTTGAAGAAGCAGCTTTGAAAGTTAAAGTTTGTTGACATGTTATGTATCTTGTCCAGTTCAAGAATTGCCAGGCAGGAAGATGAAGAACAGCTCCGCCTAATTGAAGAAGAAGAAAGAAGGGATAGGATACGGCTGGCAAAGAAGCGCAAGATGAGCCATTAAAGGCCCATCGTGGTGTAGCACTAGTAAATGACATGGGGCGGAATTTGTTATGGTTCGGTGCTGTTTGCTTTGGTGCCTACATGCATAGTTTTGTATCTAACTATACTGGACTTTTATGTGACAATAGTTATCATTTCGATTTGGATTCTTTGTTTTCTTTTTATTCAACAGGCAGATCCATAATTTTATTATAAAAGTTGTCTGTTGTATGTTGATTGTTTTACGCATCGGTGGTTATGCGGGTTGATATTCCTTTGCTTTCATTAGGAAGGAGTGAGGATGTTACGCATCGGTGGTTATGTGGGTTGATATCGTCTACTATTTATTGAAATTTGTGAGCTTTAATTTCATTCACTCATTCTAAAATCTCAGAATATAGATTTAGTCTTAGTTTTGGATTATGATGCTATAAGGATTATAAGAGGATTCCCAATAAGGGTATCGATTGTCGGAAGGGATCACCTCCTATATTATATTCTACATTTGCTAATACACCATTATAAAGTGGACATGTGGAACCAATAATTATGGTAGAATCTACTTTCAATACAACCTCTCCCATATTTCCTCCCTTTACAATTTTTAATTTAAATGTGTTAACTCTTTTTATAAATAATTGTATTAGTTAATTAGCGTTTCTATATTTTTTATCACAAAGAGAATTATACTTATTACGATATCAGTTTATGAATTATGAATCTATTTAAACCTAATTAATTAGCCACGCGGTGTCTTTCTATAATCTAAGCAAATACACTTGTTTATACATGAATGTGTTCTTCTTTGCAAAGAAAAGCAAATACACTTGTTTATACATGAATGTGTTCTTCTTTGCAAAGAAAATAATGTGAAAAGTTATGATATATACATATATATATATATATAGGGGTGCGATCATATCATAACTCATATTTATGTGATAACCTAATAACCCTATCATTTTATGGGTCAAAAGTATCATTTTTACTAAAAATGATATTTATACACGATAAAATGATATTTTTTCAGCATGCATAAAATGATACTTTTATTCCATAAAATGATATTTTTCGTCCATAAAATGAGGGTTATTAGGTTATCGCCATAAATATGGGTTATGATATGATCACTTCTAAACAACTTAAAGCACATGAACTTTAGAGTGAAAAATAATCACAACAAAATTTAAATTTTTGAATAAGCCATGCAATATTTGTTATTTTTATAGGAATCATTTATATCGGGGAATTTGTTTCAATAAAATATGAAAAATTAAGTAAATAATAAAAGAAAAATTATTTTGAAACAATCACTAAAAACTTATATTGCCATTTTATGTTTTATAATAATCAAAATACTATATTATACGTCATCGGTATTTAACATGTGTTTTATCATAACTATAAAATTATGGAGAATAAATCATTTGGGTTAAGTAGAAATCTTAATAATAAATTCGTTCAGAATAAGTAGCAATGTGATATTATTAGTATTTTTTTTAAAATGATAACACAATTACTTTGATTAAAATAGTAGAAATAGAAAATAAAGGAGAGAAAGCCACGGAAAGGCTAAAAAGATTATGTTAGAAATAGATTTTCTTTCCCTCAATATAAATCCACATGTCCACTTTATAGTGATGTATTAGCAAATGTAGTATATAGTGTTGGAGGTGATCCATTCCGTAAAGTTCTATTGACATGTTAATGTCATTGTGTGGACATTTTGACATTTTTTAGATATTGTATTGATGAGTTAGTAATTGATCATACCTTTTAATCAACAACTCTTAAAATTTTGTGCTATTAAGAAATGTGTCAAGCCCGCAGGAAGTACTCTCTCTGTTTTATAGTGGTGGAGGTGTTTCTTTTCAGCACGTGATTTAAGAAAATTGAGTTAAGTGAGTTAAGTAAAGGAAAAATAAAGTAGGAAATGAAAAAGGTAGAGAGATGAAGAGAGAATAAAGTAAGCGAGAAGAAATGTGTAGACTTTTATTGAAGATAAATTACTCCACTATTGTGGAATGTACCAAAATGATAAAATGATCCCACTACCAGGAACGGAGGGAGTAATAAAAATGTGATGTAGGTATATCTATTATGGAGGAAAAGATTTAAATAGTTAACTCAAATTAGTGTTTTATGGTGGGCTATCCTTGGAAACATAGGTGGTGTTTGGTTGACATGACTCATTATCATACAACTATTTTTCTAGGATTAATTTATGAGATTATTGAGTTTATTTTAATTGGAGGGTGATGTCTATGACTAATTATCGTACGGTTATCTATCTAAGATTAAGTTGTGATACTCAATCTCATAAACCAAACAAAATAATGTACATAATTATGAGATAAAATCTTATAAATTGAACAATCCTTTAGTATATTACAAAGGAGTGAGATTTGGAAAAAAAAAGAAATGTTACACAATTTTGATAAATACATTTAATGGTATTGTTGAACGGTGTTAGAGATAAAAGTGAGCACATTAATTTTTGCAAATAGTATCTAGTGGATGAAAGAGTTAAACTATATATCAAGAATTTTACAGATAATATTTGAATTAAGTACCAAAACTAAACAAGCCCTAAACCCTAATCAATTATAACCAAGGAGATCCACCCATCTTGACACAGAGTAGCGCAGGACAAGGGATCGAAGGATCCAAGAATAAATTTTATAAAATCTGATCTGTCCCTTTTACAGCATATTGACGTCCTTATCTTGCTGCAATAAGAACCCTAACAACTAAAGGAAACAAATAAGGTAATTATTCCTAACATCAAAAAGGAAACCAATAAAATAACTATTCCTAACAGCAAAAGGGAACAAATAAAGAAATATTAACAAAAGATGACTTTTGGAAATAAAATATCGATTAAGAACCTGGAGTCCCTGTTTGTTCTGTGTCATGCTCCTCCACCGGGGGAGAACTCGATCGCGAGTTCTGCAAGGGAGTAGGATCCCCATATTGGGGACCGACATCAGAGGGTGGAAAGGTGATAAGTCAGCCACGTTGGACGTAGATGAGATGTTAAACTCTGCTGCAAGATCCACTATATAGGCATTATCATTGATACGCCGCAATATTTTGAAAGGACCATATTTCTTCGGCCGCAGCTTGCTATAAGTGCCTACTGGAACGTGTTCTTTGTACAAGAAAACCATCACCTCCTCGCCAACCTCAAAAATCTTCTCCCTGCGATGCACATCAGCCTTCTATTTATACCTTTTGTTTGCCTCATGCAGCTTCTAGATTGTTTCTTCACGGGTCGCAACAATGCGCTCAACAACCTCATCAGTTGTGCCTCTTGGTTCTCGGCCGGGCGGCAAGAGATCAACAACAATAGCAGGAACCTTTGTATACACGAGAAAAAAAGGAGATCACCCTGTCGAACTATGTTGCACGCTTTTATACGCAAATTCAGCTTGAGGCAAGGCTAAGTCCCATTGTCTAGGCTTATCCTGACAGATAGAGCGTAACATGTTGCCTAAAGTATGATTCACTGCCTCGGTCTGGCCATCCGTCTGAGGAGGATGTGCAATGCTGCTAAAATTAATAAAAGAATTAAATCGCTTCCACAAACGTCTCCAAAAATGCCCCAAGAATTTGGAGTCGCGATCTGATGTAATAGACTTTGGAATCTCATGCAAGCGAACAATTTCTCGAAAGAAAATTGCTGCCACTGCATCAGCATCCGAGGTCTTTCGACTGGACAAGAAATGTGTCATTTTGCTAAATCTGTCAACCACCACACAAATAGAATTCATACCTCTCTGCGTTCGTGGAAGTCCGAGTATGAAATCCATAGATAGGTCTTCCCAAATATCTGTCAGGACTGGTAAAGGGGTGTACAACACAGAACAAACAGGGACTCCAGATTCTTAATCGATATCTTATTTCCAGAAGTCATCTTTTGTTAGTATTTTTTTTATTTGTTCCCTTTTACTGCTAGGAATAGTTATTTTATTAGTTTCCTTTTTGCTATTAGCAATAATTACCTTATTTGTTTCCTTTTGCTGTTAGGAATAATTACCGTATTTGTTTCCTTTAGCTGTAAGGGTTCTTATATGTCTATATAAGGACGTCAATAAGCTGTAAAAGGGACATATCAAATTTTATAAAGTTTATTCTTGGATCCTCCGGTCCCTTGCCCTGCGCTACTTTGTGTCAGGTGTATCAGTTATGGTTGGCCGCTTGGAGCTTCCAATCTCAGCGGCCATGGTCCCAAAGACGGATCTATGACTGAGGGAGATTGCGTGTTGTTGCGCCGCTTGGAGCAACACCTCGATCGGCGTTTTGATTCCGTTCAAATGCAGATTGAAGGAACAACTCAAAGGCTAGAGATTCTAGAGATGGATGTAGGTTCTTCATATAGGGTTAACAGGAACAGGAGGGAGGACCAGCGCCACCACCATAGGGTGGGACGCAAGGAACAACCATATGAGGTCGAGTCAACTGATTCTGAGTGTTCTCATCGCTCTAATTGGTCTAGGGCTACATCGAAATCAAAGAGGTTGCAACATTAAACATCTGATTCATCTGACAATCCAGAGGAAAGCATTGATGAATCTGCCTCTCGAAGGAGAAACATCTAGATGCTGGCCCATCGTCGTCCGCGTGGCGACATCACACACAATCATGAAACGGGAACTGGGAGAAAGGGGGCATCGGAGTTAAGACTGAAGATTGACATTCCCTCATTCGATGGAACCCTCAATATTGAAGATTTCCTCGATTGGGTTACAGATGTAGATATGTTCTTTGAACATGTTGAGGTACCCAGCGAAAAACGAGCTGCTATGGTTGCGTATCGTCTAAAATCCGGCGCGGCTGCTTGGTGGGACGTGCAACTTTGTGACAGAGAACTTCAAGGAAAGGCTCGGGTTTGTACTTGGCGAAAGATGAGAGGCATGATCGTTGATGAATACCTTCGTGCTGATTATGACCAGGTATTATTTCAACAGTACCAACGTTGCCAATAGAACAACCGCTCAGTTCATGACTACACATGTGAATTCAATCGACTGACCACCAGAATCAAACAATCCGAGTCTACATCCCAGCAAGTGGCTCGATATTTGGAGGGTTTGAAACCACAAATTCGTACCAGAATTGGCATCCAACATATTAAGACATTACGAGATGCTAAGAGTTTTGCATTAAAGGCAGAACAAATGATTCAGCAAAACCCTTTCCGCAACCAACAAAATAGTGACCGAACCAGACCTACGGGGCGGACAACAGGAGACGCGCCGACACAGTAAATCAGTGAAAAGAAGGGAGTTGTCGAGGGCATTAAGAATACCCCTGCACAAGGGAGGTGATACGCTCGGATTTTGCACTGTTTTAAGGCCATTATTTGGTTCGTTTTTCATGTCAAAGTTGCATTACATGTCTAGTATTTGCATATTTTATCTATTTTGGTATTTTGACATGTTTTGCGAGAAATGTGCATATTTGAGCCTAAAAAGGGAGTCAAAAGGCGAAAGTTGAAAATCTGGAGTTTCAGGTAGCGGCCTCCGGCGCTCAGCGACTGACAAAGACACGTCCGACGACCGCCGGGAAGTGCGTGGCGACAACCACAAAGAGTCAGAAGCTTCTGATTGACGCGCGGCGACCGCCGGCCAAGGTGCGGCGGCCTGCCACAGAAACGCGGCACACGATAGCTGTGTTCAAACTCAATTTTTTGGCGATCCTGAAGTCCGATCAGGGCTTTCTACATGTCATTCTCTTGAAAGAGCTTCGCGTTGGTACTAAGATCACCTCAATCGGAGTTCTATGGAGAGAGTTATAGCCGTTCTACCAAAGTCGCGCAAAACTGTCAAGTGCAGAATTAGGAGGAAATTCAAAGAAGGAAAGAAGACATTACCTTGTGAATCCAAATCTCTTCCTTCTACTACGAGGAACGAAAATTCCATCTTTCCTATTGCTTCGAGGAGACTTTTTACCAAATTTAAATCCTTCTCAAGCCTAATATACCCCATAACCTAATTCGTAGAATTCACCCTTCCATAGCCCCCAAAAGGGAAGCCTTCATGGCTCCTCCTCCAACCCTAATCCTTCATCTAGATCTTTTTGTCAATTAATTCCAAAGCATAAATATGAGAGTTCTTCATTGTGCAAGGGGTTGGAGCAAGAAGCAAGAGATCATCAAAGAGCTACAAGGATTCAACCTTTGGGTTTTATTTGCTTTAACACTTATGTTTATTTTGTCTTCACTTCAATCTATGTCTTTAGCATATTCAATTATGTCTAACTAAATTCATATGATTCTTTGGATGTGTTAGTTACTTTTTTCTATTTAATATCCGTTTTGTTTTTACTTTTTTTCTTCCCTAAGTTATTCTTGACGCTTCACGTTTGAGTGACACATTCTGTGTTGATCCAATATAACTTGCTTCATAACTGTGAGAGAGTTCTAGCGAGTTAGGTCCACTTAGTAGATACTACAATTAACTTCCTTTAAAACGACACTGTTAATTGAGAGTGAGGACTTCTTAAGGGTCTTAGGAGCTTTATGGAGTTACGTGTTAGGATTGACAACCCTAATGTTAGTAATCAACGTTTGTATCGCATGTGCATAAGCTAGGTGACTCATCCTTTCAAAGTATAAATTGTGCTAGGGTATTGTAGTTGGAATTTGTATAACCATAATTGTGAACGCACATCCCTAGAATTCTCTTATCTCTCATACTTTATCTTTGTGATTTACTTGCTTTAATTGTTTTTACTTTCAAAAATCTGAAATTCTCTCATTTCTCTAGATAGTATTTGACGCTTAGTACATAATAGCCAGTTGTAATTATATTTCCCGTGTTCGATATCCCGGTACTGACCTTTAGCTATACTAGATCTACCTTGTATACTTGCATGTATTTTAAGTGCTAATAAAAAGTGCATCAGGTGGACATCCCAATACAAACCCTTATTCTCGGCCATTCATGGGGAAGTGTTACTGTTGCGGGGGTCCCGATCACACTTCAAACACGTGCCCAGAGAGGCGAACAGTGAACTTGGCTTGGAAAAGAAAGCTAGTGGTAATACTAAACGTGATGCGCTTGCTTCGCTAACAGAGACCGAGCGGGTGAGGAAGAAGATTGTTTTCGAGCTCGAAGAGTCAGCCGCCATAATTAATGGTGGAAACTCCCCCGCTGGCGTGGGCAAGGTGAGCTCGCCGACCGGCGATAGAAAGGGAGGCCGATGGACTAGAAAGGCCCGACCTGGTCCGTTTCAGGCCCTGCACCTCTCTATGGGCTTGAACGAAGTGGAGCCGGGAGTCCTTCCATTGCTTGCGAAGGACCTGCATTTTTCTATGGGCAAGAGGGAAACTTCGACCAAGGAGCAGCCGGAAGTAGCTGCCGGAACGGGGCAGACGAGCGTGGCTGGAGCTCGGCCGGAGGTTGACCAGCCGGTGGAGAATAGTGTTGTTGCACTAGATGGAGCTCGGCCAATTCATGTGGTGGTAGATGCAAGCATTGCTACAAGGGATGAGGACAAACTCCAGATCGGGGATGGTGCCAACATGCTTTCCGAGTTACCCAATATTGTTTCACCATTTCTGGAAATGCTTAGTCATGTACTAGCTAGTGAGACATGTGATTTGTCTCATATCAAAAGCAACCATGAATTTGAATTTTCTGCAGATATTTCCTTCTTGGCCGAGAAAGCCACCGTGGGTGATGATGGAGATCCCGACGGGAAGATGCCGGCGCCGGGAACCTCACCGGAAACCTCGCCGGAGCAGGATATGGCCTAGCAAGAAAATGTGAAGGTTCAACTCGACAATCCAGCATCTGAGGAAGGCTGCGTGGCTGCACAATGTGGGATGCCGTCGATGCTGAATTCCTCGCCGGAGCTCGCCGCAGACCAGGCCGGAAATGAAGCGACCCACCCCGACGAACTGGCATTTTGCGAGCCCGGGAATCCGAGTGTTGGCTTGGAAAGTGGAGGAGCATCGAAAACAGAGTCGGTGAACCTTGATGTCGATCAAGACACGGTGATAGGAACAACCGAGAGTTGTGAGGGAGTTCCTTTGCACACATTCTCAAATGAAGAAACACAGTTCTTGGCGAACAAGATTGGGCACACCATCATCGGGAAGTTCTCCCACACTATCCCGACGCCACAACAAATCCAAAAAGCCCTTGCCAACATTCAATTCTTCGATGGCTTCAAATGGAAATTCGTGAACGCCAAGCACATCCTAATTCAATCTCGGGATGTACGAGATTATGCCGAATGCTCAATGGTCCCAATGGAGCGCCGGTGTGGTACATAGAGCATCACCCAATGAGGGTGTTCAAATGGACACCGGACTTCGACACATTCTTTGAGTCCCCGATTGCCGCCGTTTGGTGTAAGGTGATTGGACTCCCGATCCATTTCTATGATCAATCTGCTATTATTGCGATTGGCAAACTCTTTGGGAAGCCAATTCAAGCCGATCATGCAACTTTTAACCAAAATCGACTCACGTTTGCTCGGATATGTATTGAGATTGATATCTCGTCGCCCCCACCGGAAGAGATCATTCTCAACATTCTAGGCAAGGACGCTAGGTACAAGGTGGTGTTGGACCGGATCCCCTTGTATTGTGTGGAATGCAAGCACATTGGGCATGCCAAGGAAGCATGCTTCACCTTAGGGAAGAAAGCGGAGCAGCCCAGAAAGGAGCCCAACCGTCCTCCACAAAGTCGTCAGCCCAATGCTGCTTCGAATTTCTCCCGACGGGAATGGAAGCCAAAAAAGGCCTCGGCAAACACCCCTACCCCGAAATCCGACCGAGAGGCCACGTCCAAGAAGGAGACTGAGACGGGAATTGGCGAATAGAAGGGGTGTGTGCACGTGACATCAATCTTGAAAACACCAACGGGGATGCAAGTCCAAGTGGATGAAGATGGGTTTCAATTAGTTACAAACCGACGGAAAGGAAAATCACTCTATTCCATTCACCCAGCGCAAGGATGTGCTCATAATGCTAGTTATTTGGAGACACTCCTCAAGGGTAGCAACGTGGCTATGGTGTCATTTGGGAAACCCTATGACGAGGAGAACGATCCGGGAGGGAGCTCGACCAGCATCACATAGTGATATTGATGATAATTCTGGTCTTATGATGTGGAGGTGGCATCACCCTAATTGTATTTGGTTAGTTAAGAGTAGATAGGTGACTGTTCTAGTTGATAGGGTGGCCCTCATTGTACTCTTGATGGTCTTGGCGAATCGTCACTTTTGGGTGATTCGGTTGTTTATTGTCTTTGGTAATGAACAGGTGTGGGTCTGCTTTAACCCTCCACCCCCGGGGTGAGTTTAAATAAAAAAAAAAAGAAAAAACAGAATTGGCCTATGTCGAAGACGGCATCTGAAGTCCAAAGCTTCCATGGACTTGCCACTTTTTATTGAAGATTTATCCAGCACATTGGCACCATTGCAGCGCCACTGACGAACTGTTAAAAGCAAGGGAAATTTATATGGATATATGCAGCTAACTCCAGCTTTGAAATGATCAAAGAGAAACTTTGTTCTACCTCTGTCCTTGCATTCCCTGATTTTCAAAAAGTGTTTGAGGTCGATTGTGACGCTAGTGGGGTAGGCATTGGTGCAGTATTGTCCCAAGAAAAACGTCCGATATGCTATTTTAGCGAGAAATTTAATGAAGTATGCGCAAGATGGAGTACTTACGACAAAGAATTTTATGCTATTTAACGCGCACTCAAGATTTGGGAACACTATTTAGTAGGGAAAGAGTTCATCCTTTATTCAGATCATGAAGCCCTCAAGTTTATTAACAGCTAGCGCCGAATTAGCGTCGACAAACTTGAAAGATGGTGTCAGTTTCTACAAAAATTCCCATTCCGCCTTATGCATAAATCGAGGTCTCAAAATATTGTCGCAGACGCTTTGAGCAGACGACATACACTGCTACTACAATTGGGACAGGAAGTAGTGGGATTCTCATGCTTCCGTGACTGTTATGAAGAAGATGCTGACTTAGTTACTACATGGGCTAACTATCAACACGGTCACTCCAATCAAGATTTATACATCTGTGATGGCTATTAATGAAATGGAACAAATAAAAGAAATACTAACAAAAGATGACTTCTGGAAATAAGATATCGATTAAGAATCTGGAGTCCCTGTTTGTTCTGGGTCACATCTCTACCATGAACGCGTCTCGATTTCATAATCTCCCTTCATTGATTGCAATTTGGAGATGAAAAAAACACATCTTAAGTCGAAAGATATTGGTAGTTTGGTAAATAATTTTATTTTGGTTAATTTCATTAATCTGCAAACACCACTATGAATACATTCATTGATATAAAACCAGTAATGAAGAGAACTGATACAATTTTATCATAGTAAAATATAAAAAACAAACAAAAAGTAGTTTGTTGTTGCCCCTAATCTGCTATGATTTGTTCAACGATTGCATATTTGTTGTTACTAGTAAGACAATATAGCTTCTCCAAATATTATTTTAAAAGTAGTTAATTTCCCTCATTATACTTCGTCCATCCCATTAAATATGAAACTTTTTGCTTTTCGGTATGAGATTTTAGATAGTGTTGTGTTGTGAATTAATAAAGAGAATGAGACAGGGTGAGTATGCATAACAACAAACAAATCTACTTTTATTATGAAGATGTCTACCTCTATCAGTTCTTTCTGTTAAACCGTTCTCAGTTAGATATGAGAATCGAGTTCTCCGAGACGTGATAATCGGGGCTGAGCATGTAACCAACATAGACGGTTATCAATTAATCCATAATTAACCTTAATCGATTTGGTTAATCAATAACCGATTAACCATTTAGGTAGCCCTAGATGGATGTGCTGAACAAAACTAATTGGTGGAATATTATTAATTCAGCGTAACTGGCACTTCTATATTATTTTTGAAGCTTGTAAATTGATAAATCTTTTGAGTATGGTATGATTAAGGTTTTCTCCAGTTAGATATAGAAAGGACGATGACTCAATACTTAAATTTTAAAGATTTCGTTTTAGTATGTTTTGAGCATTAATTTTGAAGGTATGAAACTGTAGCATGCATGCTACGTGATGATTGAAAATATTCCCTCCCTCTCATTATATGCGAGACACTCTTTTGGGCACTAAGATTTTATAAAAATGATGTTTAGTGAGTAAGTGGATAAGGGATAAAGGAGGAAATGACTCTGGTACGATCATCGATACCGTGCGTAAAAGGAGTCACTCAAGATATGAACCATGAATAGATTGGGTCACTCAAGACGTGTACTATGAATATATTGGGGTCTAAGAAGAGTAGCCCATGATAAGGAGCTAAGATGCAGTTGAGTCATGATTCAAACAGTAACCAACCTATCAAGATGGGTTCAAACGAGACCTCCAATGTGCTCAGTTTCAAAAGAGTTTCACGTAGATACCTTGCATGCCTCAATCGGAGTCGAATAGAGAAAGTTACGACCGTTTTATGAAAATTGCAGTCTAGAACCTTCTACCCAGATGGGGCGAAGTTGCAGCCAACTCCACCTGGACGGGTCAAAGTTTTTGACCTTCAAATTTCAGAAACTTGTATCTGGACGGGTAGAACTTCCACCAAGGCTACCCGAGCGGGTTAATATGCGCTAGAACACAAAATTTATCTAGTTTGAGCCCATTTTTGGGCCCTTTTATGTTATTTCTCTTCCATAGTATAAGTAGGCTTTGAGGCTCATTTTCTTAGCGAAAGACTCTGATTAATTAAAATTTATAAGACACTTTAAGAACATCCTCTCTTTTTTTAGATTTGTCCAGTTCATGTTTGAAGCTGTTTGTTTACTTCTGTCTAGATTTAATCAAGTAAATGTATGCTTCCATTGTGAGTGTATTCATGGACCATAGAGCCAATGCGGTGCTTTCCTTAGTAAAAGTATCCTAAGATTGTCCTCTTTGTTTTGGGGAAGGTATTAGATTCCAAGGAGGTTCATTCTTCAATACTGCTTCATCTTATTTTCCTTCATGCATTCCTTTTTGGATCTAGTTTTTGTGGCTATATTCCTATCATTCGTTGGGTAATTAGAGATCAAATACAATTGACACATCTTGAGTAAAATATTGATGGATCTCAACATGAAGATCCATATCAAACTCACTTATAGTGGGGCGGTCTAAAAACAAATACGATGACTCACTTATGATGGGACGGAGGGAGTAGTATTTTGGGGATGCTAGGTTTATGTTTTCAATGGGTTGAGATATGTTTAAAAGTATGCTAGTTATATTTATTAGGTTTGAAGGTTGAATGTATTGAATGAAGAGTGAGAATGCAATCAAGTAGAAGAAAAGTAGACTCCCTAGGTTTTCGGTTTCTGTCATGCAGAAATCGCCAATAACTTGAGTTCTACCCGTCGGATTTCGTTCCAGTTTGTTTCATTGGATTCCTTGCGTCTTTTTCTTGCTTTCTACCATTTTTATTTTTATTTTTGGACGTCTTTTTGAGTCTTTTCGTCGGTTTTGCATTTCTGGTCGCTGCCGTCGTTTTCGAGTCGTTTCGGTCGCCAGACGTTTTTTCCGGCAAGGTGGTGACGTGATCTTGGTCATGGGGGTCTGCTGGTTCAGGTGTGTGGTGAGTCTTGGCCGGAGGAGGCCTGTGGTGGTGGCTGGAAGTGGAGGCGTAGATTAGGGTTTTTTTAGGGTTTTTTGGCTGCTTGGTTTCTTGGCGGCTAGGGTTTGTTGGCAGCTAGGGTTCAGCCACTGATGGCTGATCCTCACGACGGAGGGGCTGAGCGGGATGGTGGGGTGGAGAAGGAGATGATCAAGGTTCGGAATGATGATGTTGGAGGAGGTGCCGGCGAGGGAGCAGGCCGGAATGAGGTGGGAGCTCTTTCTCGCGTTGGTGGGGGGAGTTCGGGATCGTTGGCTGATTCGGAGTTAAAGTCTCCGGAGCTTATGGAGGAGGAAAGAAGGTCGGCTGATAATGTTCGTTGCAATTTAAAGGGATCGGGAGGAGTTTCCACACTTGTTCGTTTGTTTGATCATGGAGTGCATGCTAATTGTGATTTGGAAGAGTCACGTGTGCTTCAACATGAAGAAGGAAAAATGTTGAGCTCTCTCGATAATGTGGCTGATCGTACCGGTGATGTGGCTGATCGACCCGAAATACCCAATATGGTCTCTCTTCATATGGATCCTGATACCTTCTCACATATTTTGAGCTCCCTGACTGATCCCGAGAACCTCTCACACCCTCTTTGAAAACCTACATATGACATTACCCTCCGTAAAACCCTTCCCATAAACTCTACTTTACAAAAATTTCGTTCCTCCCTATATTGTTCTCGCCCTCTCCCATCCTCAATTATTGCAAAGCGAAACACTCCCCTATCCCCACCCAACCGATCCTTGACCGCTTTCCAGATTCTTACACCCGGACCTTTTGCCACTGAACCTCTTCCGGATACAAATATGGAGGATCTACGGGTTGACAGTCAAGAAGTAAATAATACACCAATCAGCGATACTCCTTAGGTCCGCCAGTCCAAGGATGTTGTAATCAAGAAGTCTATGGCAGAAATACTTAAAGAGGGGCAATCTCAAAACGGCCCAACAATTCTTGATGCCGCTAAGCTTAAGCAACGGGGCAGCATGAGTAGTGAAGATGGAGTTCCCTGTTTACATATCCCAGACTCGGATAACACCGAATTAGCAGATCGCATGGGACTCGCCTTGATTGGAAAATTCTCACACTCCATCCCAGCCCCCCACTTGATACGCAAGACCCTATCTAATTTCAAGTTGAAAGGTATGCTGAAGTGGAACTTTATTAATGCTAAGCATATCCTCATCATATTAACTGAAATTGATGATTATGTGAAAGTTTTATGTGGAGCGAATAATAATAATATCTGGTTTATTGAACATCACCCGATGAGAATGTTTAAATGGACCCCAGATTTTGATCTCTTTTTTGAAACTCCCATTGCTGCTGTGTGGTGTAATTTGCATGCTTTGCCTATCCATCTTTTTGAAGAATCCATGCTTTTTTCCATTGGTAAATTATTTGGTAACCCAATTCAAATTGATAACAACACTGTCACACGTGCACGATTATCATATGCACGCATTTGCATTGAAATAGACATATCGAAGCCTGCCCCAGAGAAGTACATTCTCCGGATTGGGGGGAAGGATGTTGTTTTGCAGGTGAAGTGGGACCCAATCCCAAAGTATTGCCCGGCCTGCAAGCATGTGGGCCACATAGAGGATTAGTGTTATCCCTATGGGAAGAGACCGGCACCACCCAAGAAAGATTTCTCCAAACCGGCCCCGTAGAGACAGAGGCAGAATGAGGTCAGAGGAGAGCAGGGGGGACAGCCCCGGGATTATACACAACATAATAGGGCCGAGGGCACTAGAGAGCAGGTGGGCCAACCCCAGCCAGAGAATAGAAGAGAGCATGGTGAACATCCCCGTGGAAAGCAGCCAGAAACACATAAGGAATCCTCTTCACATTGGATCCGAGTTGGCAAGAATGGAACTCCCATGACTGACACGAGGCAGAATAAGGACAAGGGGAAGCAGGTCACTAGTTTTGAGGATAAGGAGAAGGAACTGCAGAGGGTAAGGGCTCAGATTGCTGCGGGTAGGATTTATTACATCCCTAGGGGCTGC
The DNA here is from genome assembly GCF_023119035.1 of Salvia hispanica. Taxonomy (NCBI): domain Eukaryota; kingdom Viridiplantae; phylum Streptophyta; class Magnoliopsida; order Lamiales; family Lamiaceae; genus Salvia; species Salvia hispanica. Next base: position 38,267,741 of record NC_062965.1, on the reverse strand, counting down.
TTACAGATCAGGGATCCGGTTTTGATCCAAACCTCCGCCTTGACTTATGGAAACCTGCTGGGTATGGGCAAGAAGAAGAAGCGAAGGAGCCCAGCTAGCAGGGAGAGGTATAGAGAAAATAGGAGGCTGAGGAAACTGCAAGAGACCGAGGGCTGTGCCATGTCAGAGCACGGAAGTTCAGAATTTGAGACTGATAATGAGGGGGAGATTCTAAGAAGGCCGAGATCTCTCACCCACCTTTCGAGGGACCCGGATAGATGATATGGAGACATATGCAGGTCTGGGAGTCCACAGCAACAGATTTGAGATGTTAGAAGATGATCCAGTTGAGGAGGAATCTTCTATGGCCATGATCTTGCATGATACTTCTGCTGATGCTCGCATTATCCATGAGGCTAGGGTAACGAGTGATGAGCATAGACCAGTTGCCAGCAATGAGAACTCGAGGAGGGAGATCGCCGGCAATGGGGATCAACGTCCCGCGATTGAAGCACCAGTGAAGAAGGCGAGGGTTTCTACCTCGTGGAATGCTTGATTCGTTTCCTCATGTCGAGCCAGTTCCTATTTTGGAATGCTCAAGGTGTGGCGAATGCCCGCACCAAGAGGCATCTGAAAAATTTGATTCGAGATCAGAAGATTCTTTTTGCTGCTGTGATTGAGCCCCAACGGGCGGCACCGATAGTGGGAAGGGGCTTTCAGGGGCTTCGATTTGTTGGAGCCAATGTGAGTGGTCATATCTGGATTTTAGCTCATGAGGATTGGACGGTGGAGGTGGTTGATGACTCGAGGCAGGTCCTGCATGTCAAAGTCACGGCTGCACTATTCATCTTCCCGATCTACATTTCTATTGTTTATGGCAGACACACGAGAGAGACGAGACAGGAGCTGGGAAAAGCTTGGAGACATCTCCCTGGCTGTGGAAGGGAGACCGTGGCTAGTGGGAGGAGATATGATGGAGTTTGCAGATGCTATAGCAAACTGCCAGTTGATAGATCCGAGATTTGATGGGCCGATGTTTACATGGTACAGGGCAGGGCTTTGGGAGAGGTTGGATAGGATCTTGATCGGGGAGCATTGGACATCGGTGTTTGCGACGACCAGAGTGACCCACTTAGCGAGATTCAGCTCTGACCATGCTCCCTTACTTGTGCGGTGTCAGTTCTCCGTTCAAACCACGAGACCAGCTTTCAAATTTTAGAACATGTGGGTGAGGCATGAGACCTTCAAGACCGAGATTGCGAGAGTTTGGGAGGCAGGAACATGTTACAATGGCATGATGAACCTCCAGCTCAAGCTTATCAGAGTTAAGAAGTTTCTTAAGGTGTGGAACAGAGCGGTGTTTGGTAACATCCACCAAAACCTAAGGGCGGCCGAGGAAGCAGTTCTACAGGCTCAGATCTTATATGACAGCATGCCTACGCCAGCACAAAGGGCTGATTTGAACAAGGCCTCAATGGAACTCATAATTGTGACCAAGATGGAAGAGGAGTTCTGGAGGCAGAAGGCGGCCATTAGATGGGCAGCGGATGGAGAGAGGAATTCTAAGATTTTTCATGGCTGGGTCAAGCAGAAGAGAGTCAAGTCGAGGATACACAGTATTGAGGCAGGAGGGCAGACCTTGACAGAGGAGACGGTGATTAGGGACTCTGCGGCAACCTTCTTCCAGCAGCTCTTGACGTCTGATGTTGGAGACCTTGAGCACCCAGATTTGACACTTATTCACAGCCTTCCAAAATCAGTGGACCAAGAGGCATTGTGCTTGGCGCCACAGGAAAAGGAAGTTCGGGAGGCAGTCTTAGGGATTAGTGGTGATAGTGTGTCAGGACCGGATGGGTTCTCTTCTTTGTTCTTCCAGCATTGTTGGGACATTGTAGGAGGCGATGTGATTTGAGCTGTTGGGGACTTTTTCAGTCATTCATGCCTCGGAGCTTCATGGCGACTATGATTGTTCTCATACCAAAGAAGCCGGATCAAGTCACGTGGGGAGATTACAGGCCTATAAGTCTCTGTAATGTCACAAATAAGATCATAACAAAGATCTTAGCATTGAGACTTGCACCTTTACTACCCCTTGTCATTGCACCAAATCAGAGTGGTTTTATTAAGGGGCGGTTACTTAGTGATAATGCCTTGCTTGCCCAGGAGCTGATACACGACTTGGGGAAGGAGCTTAACAGTAGAGGTAGGTCGCCTAATCTGGCCCTAAAGCTAGATATGGCGAAGGCATATGATAGAATGAAGTGGCCTTTTTTGTTGAAGATAATTGAGAAGATGGGGTTCTCGCCGGCTTGGGTGGGAATGATTAGCAGATGTATTTCGTCCTGCTGGTTTTCGGTCTTGGTAAATGGTGGTCCGACAGGTTTCTTTCAGTCCTCTAGGGGGTTGAGGCAGGGGGACCCGTTATCACCTTCCCTTTTTGTGCTCGTAGCTGACTATCTCTCGAGATGTCTTGATAGGCTGATCGAGGGGGATAAGGAAATGGTCAATAAATGTCGCAAGAAGGCACCGGTAATCACTCATCTTTCATATGCTGATGACATAATCATCTTTACCAGAGCTCATAGGGAGGCAATGGATAAGCTGGTGGGGTGCCTGAACCACTATATTGCAGTGTCCGGTCAGATGGTGAATAATGGAAAGACACATTTCTATTTGGTGGAGGAGCATATGGAATTTGCTGACATAGTGGAGGAGGTTGGTGGCTTTCAGCGAGGAGAGATGCCCTTTACTTACCTGGGAGTGCCGATATTTAGAGGGGCGAGGAGAGCAGATCATCTTTTGCCACTCAGGCAACGGATGTTGGACAGGATACACACTTGGTCCCATTGTCACCTCGCATTTGGGGGAAGACTTGCTCTGATTAAGAGCACACTGGCAGCTATCCCGCTACATATATTACAGGTTATGAGTTCGTTGGTTGGGTTCCTTGATGAGTTGGAGCAGATTCTCGCCAGATATTTTTGAGGTACAGTGGGGGAGAAGAGAAAGTTGCATTAGATCTCGTGGAAACAGATTTTCCTCTGGAGGATATGCTCAGACCAGGTTATCCGACGATGCATTCCAGAGTGGGAACAGAAAGATGTCTTAAACCACTGCCATGCCTTAGCCTATGGGGGTCATTTTGGGCCTAGGAAAACTGCCAGGAAGGTTTTGGACAGTGGATTTTATTGGCCGACTCTGAACAAGGACTCTTTTGAGTTTTTTCAAGTCTGTGAAAGATGTCAACTGACCGGGGGAATTTCTAGAAGAGATGAGATGCCGCATAATCCGATAATAGTCTGTGAAATTTTTGATGTTTGGGGCATGGACTTTATGGGCCCTTTCCCATCTTCATATAGGAATACATACATCTTGGTTGCAGTGGATTATGTATCCAAATGGATAGAAGCAAAGGCTACGCCCACTTGCGAGTCAAAGGAGGTAGCTAAATTTCTGTGGACCAATATTTTCAATAGGTATGGGGTGCCCAGAGCCATCATCTCGGACCAGGGAACGCACTTTTGTAACCGCACAATAGAAGCTTTGATGAGAAAATATGGTGTACATCATCGGTTATCTACACCATATCATCCCCAGTCGAATGCTCAAGCAGAAGTCTCGAACAAAGAAATAAAAAACATCTTGGAAAAGACGGTGAACACCACAAGGAAAGATTGGAGTAAACATCTCGACGATGCTCTCTGGGCATACAGGACTGCTTACAAAACACCAATCGGGATGTCACCGTATAGATTGGTGTTCGGGAAAATGTGCCATTTACCTGTGGAGGTGGAACATAAGGCTTACTGGGCCGTTAAAGAGATGAACATGAAGGCACAGGCCTGTGAAGAAGAACGGAAACTGCAGCTACAGGAATTGGAGGAACTAAGACTGGAGGAATTCGACTCGGCCATGTGGTATACAGAAAGAACCAAACTCTGGCATGATAAGAACCTCCGAGTCAAGGAACTTCGAGTAGGGTAGAAAGTACTTCTTTTTCAATCTCGGCTGAAGCTAATGCCTGGTAAGCTAGAATCCAAGTGGATAGGGCCATACACGATCATTGGCCTTCGAGCAAATGGAGCAGTAGAGATTCAAGGGAGCGCCCCAAACTCAGTTCCTTTCCTAGTAAATGGGCACAGAGTGAAGGTATACATAGATAATACAGATCTGCATGTGGTGGAAGAGACGCCACTACATGCATCTGCTATTATTTCTTAAGGTGGTCAGGCAAGTGGATATCCTCAATGAATTTCTAGGTCAGGTAAAGTGGGGAACGAAAATTTATTTTTACACTGACCTAGGAAATCTTGAGGATACTCATTTGCTATGATAATAGTTCAGTTGCTTTCGAACATAAGAAAACCCAAACAAATTAAAAAAAAATTTCCCAAAAATATTTTCGAAGCACCAAAAACCTGGGGAAATTGTTTTGTCACTTATGATCTTCGACCCGAGAATTTTGTGTTTCATTTCTTTTGTTACTAGGGGGAGGAAGAGTCTTGAAAATTGGAGGGAAGACAGTTGCTTTTGGAATTTCGAATTCCTCTTTTCGAGGAACATACGGTTGCTTACATCATGTAGCAACCATTCGCCTACCACTCTGAAAAGCCCAAGGATATTTTTTTCAACCGGTCACTTCTCTCTCCACTTTTACAACTCTCTCTCTCAATAATTACTCTCCAAAATTTGTTTTTCAAACCCTAACCAAATCGACCCCAGAAATTGTGAGTTTTGCAGGTACCCATGATGAAAGCACATGATACCACCGTGAAGAAGGGAGACCCCGCCGCCAAATTACCGTCCGGCGAGTCGTCCAGACAACCACCGGCTCAGCTGATTTTCTCTACGCTCGATATACGCTCAGAATGGAGCCCAATTCGTATTCCAGACTCTTCTGCCGTCACAAATTCCGAGGAGGAAGCATTCTTTAAAGAGTTGGAGGAGAAGTTCGGAAGTAAAGAGGAAGCCGAAAGACTTTTCTCCTGATTTTCGATGTTCCCCCAGCAACCGCAGGCAATTCCTGAAGAATCAGTTGCGCAACCACCGAGTTCAAACCTAGAGGATTCCAAAACCCTAGATCCGACACATGCAGAAACTGGGCCGAGCCCAGACATTGTAGAACAGGTAAAAGGCGGCAGCGGACTCGAGGAGGAAAGCGTCAGTGGATTTGCAGACGAAATTGACAGGATGACGGTAGATTACTCTTTGGATGGAGTCGCAAGGGAAGGTAAGCAACTGCTTTACAATCGGTGGAGGGGGAAATCCCTATGGTTAAATTTGTGGAGGGGAAAGCCCCTGTTTCTAAGAATGTGGAGGGGGAAACCCGAAGTTTGTATGTGGAGGGGGAACCCCGTTTGATTTTGAGGGGGCAACCCCGACTTTGCTCGTTGAGGGGGAAACCCCAATTGTGTCTGAGGGAGAAATCCCTAACAAACCTGAGGAGGAGACTCCGAATAAATCTACGAGCTCCCCGTTGTTGTTATAGGACAGAGGCCCAAGGAGGACGGGCCGTTGGAAGTAGTAGATCTGGAGGAGGTGCCCGAAGACTCACCGGTTGATCTACGGGAGTCAAGGAGAATAGCAAGGAGAAGCGTGCTAGATGAAATCGATGAAGGAAACCAGTCGAGGGGATCAGGGTTCCTGGCCCCAGGAGCAACGAGTGTGCAGGAGGGAGAAACTCTTGAGTTTGAGGAGGAAGTGGACGCCGCAGAAGAGCGTCGAATGGCCAAGGAGCGCAAGAGGAAAGGAAAGACAGCCCTTACTCATCGGCCTAGGAAGTCACAGAGGCTCAGTCAGGGAATCTCCTCGTGCGTTGTCTAAAGCTCCTGGACCTGGTAAAGCCGACAGTGAGACAGAGGAAGAGTCTGAAGAAGAAGAGGAGGTCCCTAACTATGAGCGAGAGGAGATCTGGATCACGAAGAAGCTCTTGGGAGCTATGTCTAAGTTCAATGACCCAAAGAGGACACAAACGCATAAGGATCGAAGTGCAGTTGGGAAACTGACCAAATCGGGGAAGAGATATGACAGGGACTCGCTGAGGCAGATAGAATCCGAGGAAGAACTCCATTGCCACATCAAGGGAATAGGCTTTGAGTGGCTCCTGAACCATAGCGAACAGGAGGTGCCAGTGGAAGCGGCCCGAGAATTTTTCTCCACTTTCAGATTCAAGACAACTACCGATCCGGATGCGAACTCCATCTCCTTCCGTCTTTTCACCATCGAGCATACAATGAGTGTAAGGGAATGGTCTCTTAGGATAAGGCTATTTACAAATGCTTAGGATGACGAGGGAATTTAGGATGATAGAGTATACGGCCCACCGAGAGACACCCCTGGATTCTCATCACAAACTGTCTGGGAATATTTGACACATGCTAGGAGTGGGATTTTCAAAACCAGCGTATCAAAAGGGATTCACATCACCGACCATCTCCTCCGTTTTGCCCAGGAATTCATCGGGTACAATCTGATGGGCACGGCCAGTTCTAGCATCACCACCACCGAGCTCTACTTTACATGGTGCATGTCTAAACGCATCAAAGTTCACCTTGGGTATTGGTTAGCCCAGGCCTGCCATCAGATGACTGCCAACCCTTCCCGCCACATGTACACCTGCCACCTTCTAGGCGCCTACATAGAGCGCAACTTCGTAATGAAGATTGGGAAGGCAGAGCCGAGTGTTACAATGTGTGAGCCCCCGGAGCTATTCAGCATGGAGTACTTTTTCAACAAGGGGCTCTTACACATGGAAGGGCAGGAGTTGTGCTTCTACAACATAGGGGTCAATGTGGACAAAGTGAAGCGTGAACCGAAGCTGGTGGAAGATGTGGTGACTGTGGATGTGGCAGAGCTACGGAAGGAGATGGCTGAGGTGAGAGAAGAAATTGAGGGAGTCAAGAAGGCGCTACAGGAGATGAAGGGGAGTCTGGATACCCTGGCCGGACGATCATCTGCCCAGAATGAGAGGATGACCGATGCGGTCAAGCTTATGAAGAGAATGACAGAATGGTTGGGAGAGGTACTTCCCCAGACCTAGCAGAAGCTTCCCTCCGGACCTAGCAAAATGGTCTGTCAGCCCGGTCCGGGAAGTTCCTCCCAACAGCATCTTCCACCCCCCTCCAAGCCTTCGGTAGCCCCGCTTGTGTCTCCAGCCCTGGCGTCTGTCTCTGTGAGAAAACCCCTGTCAAAACCCCCTGTAATGTCTAAAGAGGAAGTGCTGGTGTCGCCGGCGAAGAAGAAAGTGAAGGTGAACCGCCCCAGCGTACCACCCAAGTCTGGCTCCCAAGAGAGCCGGACCTAGAATTGAATTCCCCCAGTTGACCAAGTAAATTTTATATTTCAGTCATTTCATTTTATTTCTTTTTTTTTTATATCCATGTTGCTTGTGCTGAGCATGTGTAATTGTTTTCCTGTTTTTTCTCCCACTTAGCCCAATCTTTGGTCTAAGTGTGAGAAGTTTATGTATTTCTTCAGCATGTTTTTTTTTTCTTTTCTCTGTGATAAGGTGGTTATCTCCCACTTAGCCAAATTCTTGGTCTAAGTGTGAGAAGTTGTTGTTTAGATTCCGTATGTTGTTTCCTGTTATATGTCTTTGTTTTCTCCCACTTAACCCGTTGTTCGGTCTAAGTGTGAGAAGTTTTATTATTTTTTTTATTGTGTGCACCAACTCCCTCATTTCCCTCCTTCACTAGGATGGCTTGGGAACAAGCTGGAGTGAAGTGGGAGGGGGTGGGAGAGTTAGTGCAGTGTGTGCTCAGCATGTGTTAGAGTCTCTAAGTCTAGGAATTAGTTTTCATTTTAGGATCTATGTGTTAGCATGAACTGGTGATAATAATTAGGCAAGATTCCCTTAGTAAAAGTAATTGAGAATAGGATGCACGCAACTTTGAGGCCTCTTCCTTTTAAAAGATTGAAATCGGTTTGGAGGAGGCAAGAACGATAGAAGGTGCCTTAGCTGACCTAATTGTGAAGCCACACTACTGATGTGAGTTAAAAGCCTTAACATTGAGTGCTAACATGATAAAAGAGGTTGCTATCTGATGCTTAGGGAGAAGAATTTAGGAAGGAGATAAAAAAAAAAAAGAAAAAAAAAGGGGTTTCAAACCTGGAGGTATAAGCTGGACAAAGTCCAGAGGAGGGAAAAATAAATAAATAATAATAATGATAATAAAAATAATCTAGATGTATAAGCTGGACGAAGTCCAGGGGAAAAAGAGAGAAAAATTAGGAAAGGAGGATAGAAGGAGAAATTCTCATAACCCGAAGCATCAGTAGCAGGAACTAACTATGAGTGATCGATCCTAACATCCCTGGTGAGGAATGAGTGATCGAGCGAATCCAACAATTAGCAAGCTATAGGCCATCTGGACAAGCTGAGAAACCGACTAGGTAGATAAAGGGAAGGGGAGGATTTGGAGTGTGTAGACTATTTGATCGACCTTAAGCTTGTGGGGACGACTGCTTAAAAATTTGAACTAGTTCATGCCTATGTGTCTTATTTTCTTACGTGTTATTGTCTTTTCTTTTTTTTTGTATGTTAGTGTCTAGGTCTAGGAGTTTTCTTTGGCCAGGGAATAACTGTGCATTGAAATTCGCCTTATTTCTCTTTTTCTTGTCTTTATACTTGATGAAAAGTATGTTTTAAGTGTGAGCAGTTTGATAAGGCTAATTTCATGCATTGGTTATGGGGTAAAATTCTGTGATTTCATGGGTCTAACAAGGTTTTATAAGCCAGGTGTGTAGAGAAATCGCTAGCCCCAGGAAAAAGATGAAGATTGCCGGGGAGAAGAAGCCAGCGGAAAAATTAAGCAGGAAAAAGAAGAGCTACTAGACTGAGGAGCATCAAATCGGAGGGCAAAATGGAGATCACAAGAACAGTCTAGAAGCTCTATCCATTATAAATAGGAGCATGCGCTTAACATGAAGCGGATTCCATCACTTTTCGGCTCTTAGCTTAGTTTTCCACTTCTCTACACACACTTTCACGGGGAATTGGTGCGGGGGTTCACGTTTCAGTTTGATCGTGTCACAACACCGTCTCTACGGAGGCGAAGAAACAATTATCTTTTGCTTTCCTGTTTACTTTCGTATTTTCCGAGTCCTCGCTGTTCGAGGCTCGGCTCTGTTTCGTTATTATCGTTGGTTACTTCGTACTTTGCAATGGATATCGCTACTTTTGTTTCGTTTATCTTATCGTGGTGTTGTTGGTTTGACTGCTGATTATTGTTGGTTGATTTGAGTTTGGAGTTGGATTGTGAGAAATTTGTTGTTGATCGGTTGAATCTACGTAAACTTGTGAGGATCGGAGATGGAAATGATGTTTGATTGTTGTGGATGGCTCGGATCCGGAGTGGATTAAGCGTCCCGTGGATGGATCTGCTTCTTTTTGCTTGATTTTGTTGTTTAAATTCTGCATTCTTGTTTTGCCTCGTCTAGTAGTCGTAGATCTACTTTAGTTTTACCTGTTTTTCGTTCCTATCGGTTTAATTTCGTTCACTTTGCTTTGATCTTCGTTTTGCTCTGTTTTTCACTGGTTGTTCTATGATAAAAGTTGGAGAAGATGATGTCGCTGTTAGTTAGTCCTTAGGTTAGTTATTTTGCAGTTTTTCAGTCGTACTCTGCCTTTTCGGAGAATGGTCCCCACGTCAAATTTTTTCCCAAGTCTAGGTTAATTCAGGAAGCTGTTCGCTCGGTCTAGTAGTTGTCTTGCTTTATTCTGGTTCATGCATGCTTAAAAGATCCCGTCTAGATCTAGCTGATAGGATAAGTTCTTTAAATTCCCAAGTCTAGGAAGTAAATCTCAACCCCAAAAATTGCGTGGCAGCAGCCAAAAATAGTTTCCGGGTCTTTGAACATGTGTACTTACGCATTCATCTCTGTGGATTCGATCCCTACTTCCATGTACTAATTTTCTTAGCTAAAGTGGGTTGAGGGTTTTGAAGGGGGAGTTAAGGTAGTGATTGTGTGTGCCCAACGACAGGTAGCTCAAGATTCTCTTAGTTTCTAGACCCAGTGTCTAGAGGATTTTCTGGATCGAGGGTTTTTAATTTTGATCACTCTTTCACTGGCCATTAAACTTTCAGCACTTCAATCATCCCAGCTATCCTCCTTCTCCATCTCGAGCCTTTTCTCTGGCATGCATCCTGGTCAGTATTGCACACTTCTAGCACTCTTTTCACCTGCGTCGTCCGAACCGTCTCCTATTGACTTGGACCCCTTTTTCCTGCACACTTAAGCAACTGTTTTGCGGATAATACATGCAATTCACGACATACTGACCAGTAACCAAGACTTAGAATACGACTTATCAGTGCTGAGCAATTAGATGTGCCAAATGTGAAATGTGATGGTTCTGAGTCAATTGATTCTAATTGTCACCCTCTAGTCAAATGGTCCTTCAGATGACCCTGATCATAGTGATGAATGGTCCTTCAGATGACCCCGATTAGAATTGTTTGCATGCAAAAAATTCTATATTCCACTTTTACCCAAGGTGAAAAAAAGTATTTTTTATCGTATTGTGTTTGCTTATGCATTTATAAGATGTTTCTCAATCATTTAAAGATATAAGAAGCATACAAGTCTAATTTTTTGTACCACCTCGAGTTTTCATATCCTTTAAGTTGTTCTTGCTAGGACGTTGAATGGTGAGGCAGATTGTTTTTCGTTAATCTTTGTTTCTTTTCGACAATTAAAGAAGTAAGAGACGTTTATGGTCATTCAAGATGAGTTTTAAATTTCGTTTAGTACTTATAATATAACGGATGTAATCCTTCCATCCCACAATTTCGTTTAGTACTTATAATACAACCGATGTAATCCTTCCATCCCACTGTAGTAGTTACGTTTCGTTTGGAGCGCTTGTTTTGAAAAATGATAGTAATAAATAGTTAAATGTAAGAGAGATAATAATGCACGGAAGAGTTACTTTGCACACCAATGTAATCCCTCCGTACCACTCTGGTCGAGGTGTTTCGATCTGTGCACTCCTTTTAAAAAAATATACTAATAAATAATTAAAATAGAAAGAGATAAATAAGCAATAGAGATCATAATGTACAGCTTACTAATTAATTGATTGTTCGAAAGTTGATTTCACAAAATAAAGCACCAAGGAAACAAGAAGAATTATTTTCTATGTTTATCTTTGGACTTTGATTAAAAATTTAAAATAAATAATCTTTAGGCCTATTCAAATAAATATAAGAAAGTCCAATTAGTGTAATTACAATGTTTGGGCCTTATCAAAGAACTTAACTAAAAAAAAGGGATGATACATTTGGGCCTAGCAATTTATGAAGCAGAAGAATTCGAGTTCACCCAAATCGGTTCGTCTCCGAAGCAGGTAAAGCTCTTCTTTGACCATTGAATTTTCAGCTTTTAGATAAGCTGAACATATGAAGATACGCAGTATGATTTAGTGCACCATATTTCAATCATCCATGAACTCATGAAAACAACCACTGTATTCTTTCATCTAAAAAGAAAGTCTTTTGGCAGAAAAAACATTTGATATTTGTGAGATAAGAATGGAATCTGATGACTCTTTTTGTTTTTTTATTGGTTGGAGTCAAAGTGAGTTTTAATATGGGTGCATAATTTTATTTTATTTTATTTTATTTTATTTATCAAAAACACCTAAAGTGGGCGGGGGTTAGGCAGACCCCCAACCCATGAATAAATCAAAATATAACGTTTCAAAACATGATCTTAGCTCAAAAGTGACTAGTATCTAAAGCAAGAACATGAAAGAGGAACATATTGGAGCTCCCACAAGCCGGGATGCTCCATGCTATCAAAAATAAACTAGTAGCCAAATGAACAAAAGGAAGAAATAAACAAACTAGAACTGTCAAAAAGTCAGAATCAATCCACATCTCTGCGTCGGAAACGGAAGTTAGGATATCCCAGCAGGTCCATCCTAACAAGCGCCTTCAGGTATCGAGGCGCAAAGACAAAATCATAATATGTCATAGTAGGGGTCTGAACCCCCCTACCTGCAAGAAAGTCGGCAACACGGTTTCCTTCTCTGTAGATGTGTGAGAATCGAACCTGCCGCTGAGATGTCATCCTCTGGATCAGAGCCATATGATGTCTAAAATCGGCAGAACCAGGCCGTCCAGATGTGAGTAAAGTAACCAGAGCCGCTGAGTCAAGCTCTATCCAAATGTGTGTAGATAACTCCATGGCCATCTCTAAGCCTCGAATGAGAGCCATAAGCTCCGCCTCAAAGCTCGAAGATGCATCCACCGGAGAATAGAAGGCCCACATAAGGCCTCCATCAGTACCACGAACCAATCCTCCCTCTCCCGCCTCCAAAGTCGCTGAGGAGAAGGCACCATCTGTATTCAGCTTCACCCAAGGGGCATCGGGGGATGCCAAAGGACCATGAGTGATCGCAGAACACGCTGTTTGAGAGAAGAAGGCATGAAATCCACCAACGTCGAGCAACCCCTCCAATGTAACGGGGTGATCTTGCCGGCCAACACGAACGTATGCAGATGATGAGTGACCTGCCAAATAACATGAGTGTGACAGAAAGGGCGACCACGGTGCTTGCATCCGTTCCTCTCCGTGCAGAATCTGACTACTACTAGTATTTAATTTAGTTAAGATTGGAAATTTTCAAAGTGTTCGATTAATTAGTTAATGGTTGGGATTTATTAATTAACTAGTGTTGCAACAGTCGATACACGACGTATTGTATTTTAATTTAAAAACATATCAATAACAATTTTTATATATCAAAAACAAATAATATTTCTCAATTTTGTGTTAAAACTCATACCGTTTCCAAAGTTTCTATTTTTTGAAAACGAATGAAGTATTATATTTAATAATACCCCATCGGTCCCATAATAAGTGTCACATATAGTTATTTCGGTCCGTCCCACAATAAGAGTCACATTTCACTTACACAATAATTGGTAAATATGTCTCACAATCCACAAACTCAATTTACTTACATTTTATTATAAAACTAAGTACAAAAAATGAGCATTATATTTAACCCACTATTTAGTACTCCATCCGTCCGATAAAAGATGTCACACTTTCCTTTTTAGATTGTCCCACAAAAGATGTCACATTTTCCTTTTTGGAAAAAGTTATCTCTCACATGAATATAAAAATTATATTTTCTCTCTCCATTTAACACACAAAACAAAACCTCCTAAAATCTCGTGCCGTCCCACAAGTGTGACATCTTTTGTGGGACGGAGGGAGTACATTTCTTAAAACTCCTTTTCACACCCATGTGACTCCTATTGTGTAACGGAGAGAGTAATATCGCAAATTATGATATATATACTGTATTTTTTGGTATACTTGAGTTATATAAAATTTATAGTGTTACCATGCTAACATCTTTTGATATAGTATCAAATCATACCAAAAATTAAATGTACAAAATTTAATATTTTTCAATAATTTTTTGATATGGTAAACGATATATTGATTTTCCATTATTTTTTCCCACGCTATCGTCAACCAATATCAATACCAAAGCTTTTCGTATTAATTACCTAAAATTAATTTGTGCTCAATTATAAAATATTGTCAAAGTAGTCGTTTTTTAACCGCAGTCTTGTTTTCCTCACTTTCCAGTATTTAGCTATCAAGTATCAAGCGTCTTATATACTTCCTTCATAGTCATTTTCATGGTATAGGATATAAAAGAAAAGAAAATACAGTAATTATATTTTGCTAAAATTTCCACGTAAGAAAATAAACATGTTATATTTTGCTAAAAAATTACTCACTTAGGTGGGCATCCTCAAAAGAAATGGAAATAGTATAATAAATTAAGAATGAACTACAAAAATAATATCAAAAAATAACATTTGGCACTTGTTTTTTCAGTTCACTCTATAAATAATCCATTAACACTCTTTTCAGTCAACAATTAATACCAATTCAGGTTTAATTTTCAACCGTCAAGAAATTGACTTCGATCTTTCATTTAATTGTCTTGATTATAAATTTATTGCTTGTAAGCACAAAGTCAAGGATAAAGTGGAATAGCTTATAGCCTTGATATTCAATTGCTGTGGCTGGATATATAGATTACATTTTTTATTATTACATAATTAAATCTATATTAATTTTACATTTAAATCTTTTAAATAAATTTGTAATCCGGATTAAACATAGATAAATCAGTATACTGCTCTCAGTTCATTGACAAATTGGAACGAAAATATTTCATCTTGCTTCGAATATATTAATTGCGATTCAGAATTTGAATAAATAATACAATGTATTTAGCGTCTTAAGAGTAACAACTGAGTTTGATGACTAGAACTAAATATAGAGCCAGCGGTCATATACTCCCCCCGTCCCCTAATATTTGTCACCATTTGACTCGGCACGAGTTTTAAGAAATGTAGTAGAAAGTGGGTTGAAAAAGTTAGTGGCATGTGTGTCCTACTTTTATATATTAGTTTTATAATAAAATGTGTATGAGAATGAGTTAGTGGAATATGGGGTCCACTACTAAATATGATAAAAGTGAAAGGTGATAAATTTTTAGGGACGGATAAAAATGGAAATAAGTGACAAATTTTTAGGGACGGAGGGAGTAATAAGTATAGTTGCTTGAATAATCAAAAGGATTTGACTTTGAATGCTAACATGTCTTATTTGAACTAAGTTTTGTTGTTATGAGATATTTTAATTTTTATCAGTATTTAATAAATATTTTCAAATTAATGTTTTAGATTGCATAATACTTCCCTCCATCCTTGAAATAATGTCCCATTTTTATTTTGGAATGTCCGTGATTTAAATCCCCACTTGCTTTTTTTCTATTTTAAATAAGGGATTCACCATTCACCTATTACACTTACATTCTATTCTAAAACTAATATATAAAAATATGATCCCATTTTTCTTCACAAAATCAAACAATTTCTTAAAATCCATGTCGAGTAAAAAATGAGACTATAAATAGCAGACGGAGGGACTATAAAATAAATCTCTATAATGCGTTTAAAAAATATAAAAAGTAGTATAAAAATAAGCCATGGAAACACCATAAATCATACACATGAAGTTTTGAATTGCTAAAAAATAGGCGTTGAAGCCAAATTATTTCTACCTATATGGTGATTTGGACTAAGGTGGCTATATATTGATGAAATTGCAAATCGAGTAATAATGTATCCACTACACAGATCTAGTAGTCTTTGTGTGGCCACGAACTCTATCGACAAATCTATCCTTATCAGGGAGATGTTGTTTAACATGTTTGTTATCACATAATTCATCTGCCCATTTGCACAAACTGGGCAATTCTTCATATGTGAAGAGATGGAGTCCAGCCACTTCATCAAAAAGTCGCATCCAATACGCTAAGAAAGAGCCAATTATATCGACATAGTCAATTTGGTCGCCTCCGAAATATTTCTTGTCCATAACTTCGCATTCAAGAATTTTAAGAGCTTCCCTTGCTTCTTTGATGGCCTTCGCTTGCTCTTCTCCTCGACACCATAAAGCTTTCCTCGTTGCCGGAACACACTACGCATTTACAAAACGAACAATCACTTAACTACCACGTTTCTTGATTTTAAGTTTTATAAAGTGTGTGTGAGTTGGCCAAACGGCATAAAGGTTAATATCTTAAATTTAAATTCATTTGTTCGTTAAAAAAAGTTTTATTGAAAACTAAAACTGCTCAAAACATGTCCCACGGCCCTGTTAGGCAATTAATTATTAATTTTACTATTTTATTGTAAAATAAAAGAAACATGGAAATCTAGTTATTTTATTAGTCCACTATTAAATGTTCTATTTTTCCTTTGGGTTTTTGGCTTTTTAAACCAAAATCTTTCCCGAATTCCGGTTTTTCCTATGAACTATGAGATTTGTTTTTAAAACCACGAACTTTCATTTCGTTAGGATTTTCCCCTGGCGGGTCAACGACGAAACCCGGGTTGTCTACATGTCAATTTTAATCCTATTTGTCACTAAATTGATTACTTGGATCCTATTTGGCACAATAATACATACAGTCACAATTATTAAATAACAAAGGACAACTTTTGAATAAACAAAACACAACTTTATTATATTGATTATGCTATCCGGGTCGGAAATGTGCTATTCGGGTCGGGTTGGGAAAATCCTAACGAAATGAAAGTTTGTGGTTTTAAAAACAAATCTCAAAGTTCATGAGAAAAACCGGAATTCGAAAAAAGTTTTTGGTTTAAAAAGCCAAAAACCCTTTTCCTTTTCATAAGTTCGCCAATAAATATCTCATTTCATTTTTATTTTATTTAATAAGTAGACCATACATTCTATTAACTCATTTCACTCACATTTTATCATAAAATAAATATATAAAAGTAGACCTCATATTCTACTAATTTTTTCTACCCACTTTATTACTTTATAAAGTTAAACAATTCATTAAAATTCATGTTAGTTATATGAGACATTACATGGACAGAAGGAGTACTAACAGTCACTTAAAATTCTATAGTAAAAATAATAATAATAATAATATTCCATAGTTGACCACAATACTAAACTAAGTATTCATATAATAAATGGAATTTAAATGAAAAAACGAAAAAATGAAAAAAAAGTGGGAGCTAGTATAACCTTTTGATCGATGAAGTTGGCCCAAAATCGAGCTCGAGCTCTTTGGCAAGGATCTTTGGGAAGAATGTTTGGACCTTTCCAAACGTCATCTATGTACTCAAGAATCACAGCAGATTCAAGGATGGTTTTGCCGTCGTGTATAAGTATAGGCACTTTTTGATGAATTGGATTGTGGTGTAGAACAAGAGGCGGTTTGTTTATCAAATCTACTTCAATATATTCATACTCAACACCTTTAATTTTGAGGCTAATTTCAACTCTCTTCACAAATGGACTGAACCATGCCCCTATCAACTGCACTTTCGCCATCTATCTTGCTCTCTCTCTCTCTATGGAATATATATGGATCTTGTTTTATAGTTTCATCCAAGAATATGATGCCAACTACGTAAATAATTGGGTTTCTCAAGTTTGACCAAATGGTTGGTCTAAATTGTTTTTGATATTGCAAAAAAAAAAATATTTTTTTAACCCAATATAGTTGGTGTGGCGGCATTGTACGTCATAAGTATGAGGTCAAGGGTTGCCCATTTCTACAAACTGAAACTAACCACTAGTTACTCTGTTTTATAAAGGTATTTTTTTTCGATACAATTTTTTAAAAAGTGTATTATCAAAATAAAAAAATATTAATAAAGTAGGAGATAGAAAAAGTTAAAAAATAAATGACTTTAATTAGTACTCTCTCCTTTAGTAGATGGCACACTTTCCTTATTAGTTTGTCCCACAAAAGATGTCACATTTCTTCTTTTGAAAAAAATTTCCTCTCACATTAATTATAAAATTATATTTTCTCTCACCACTTAACACACAAAACAACATCTCCTAAAATCTCGTGTCATTTTCCAAGTGTGCCATCTTCTTTGACACGGAGGGAGTGCTATATATATAACACCCAAAAAAAATTGACTTTACTACTACTATGGAGAACTTAAGAAGTATTAATCCACCTCGGAGACAATAATATTAAAAGAGAAAATGAGTGCATAAATTAGTACCCGCTCCGTCCCACAAAAGATGTCACACTTATGGGACGATACGAAAGTTTAGGAGGTTTTGTTTTGTGTGTTAGGTGGAGAGAGAAAATAGTAATATTTATATTAATGTGAGAGGGAACTTTTTCCATAAAAGGAAATGTGACATTTTTTGTAGGACAAACTAAAATGAAAAGTGTGACATCTTTTATGGAACAAACTAAGAAGAAAAATGCGACATCTTTTGTGAAATGGAGGGAGTACTTACTTTTTTAGAGAAACATTTTAGTCCGTTTATTTTTCTAGTATATATGTATTCTATGTAGACGTTCTCATAGTGTTAATTCATCTTAATTCTTATTCTGTTCCTTCTTAATTCGTTTGATAATTTACATAAGTACGGATAAGTACGGCGGCATTGTACGTCTAAATTATCTTAGAGTTAACTTCAAAAATGGTCCTTGGACTATGAGTTTATTTTGAAAATGGTCTCTGGACTTTAAAAATATCACCGGTAGTCCCTGGACTAAGGGTTAATATCAAAAGCGGTCCTTTTGCACTGTTTCGAGATGAAAATGCCCTTTTCAGGCTTTTTAGGTGGTTTGGGCAATTTGGTCTTTTTACACTTTTAACATTTTAAATCTGATATTATTTCAGTTATGTACTAAATCTGATATTATTTCAAAATTATCATTCTTCTTCCCTTTTTTCATCCTTCACTTTGTTTCTTTATTTCAATATTAGATTTAATTTTACAAAATTAAATTTTAAATTTCAATTGTCAAAAATCAATAAATTTTTTTAATTATAAAAATTATGAAACAACAAAAATTAATAGTCATAATCAATATCAATAAGATATGACAACGCGTTAGTTTAATCAATATTTAATAGTTTTAATCATAAATACATCATATAACACGATTTATTTTGAAATAAATATGCATCTAATGTAAGACTAATATAATTTTCATTTATTAATTTGAAAACAATGAAAATTTACTAGAAAATTTCAACAAAAATATTCTTATATAAAATTTTTAGTAGGATCAACTTTTTAGTCAACTTCATAATATTCAATCACAAGCAATTATAACAATCAAACGAAGGCTAAATAGAATAGTTCTTATTTTTCTATCATGATTAATATTATTTTTCTCTACTTATTCAATTCAGTTGAATATTATATTAAATAATAAAAATAGTCAAAATTTATAGTGTCCATGAATTAATAATTTTAACTAAAAAAATTTATTGATATTTAAAAATCAAATTTAAAATTTAATTTTATAAATTAAATTTAATATTGAAATAAAGAAACAAAGTGAAGGATGACAAAAGGGAAGAAGAATGATAATTTTGAAATAATATCAGATTTAGCACATAACTGAAATAATATCAGATTTAAAATGTTAAAAGTGTAAAAAGACCAAATTGCCCAAACCCCCCAAAAAGCTTGAAAAGGGCATTTTCGTCTAAAAACAATGCAAAAGGACCGTTTTTTATATTAATCCTTAGTCTAGAGACTACTGGTGATATTTTTAAAATCTAGGAACTATTTTCGAGATAAACCCATAGTCCAGGAACCATTTTTGAAGTTCACTCATTGTTTTATTATTGCTTGTAAGCACTAGCTCTGATAAATAAAAGAACAGTTGGGCGGAATCCGTTGATATTTAATTTTAGTAGATTGATAAGTTACGTTTCATTATAATTCAAGTACGTTTGCTATTGAATAATCGAGAGATATGACTCTGAACTCTCATATGTCTACAGTCAATCGAGTTGTTTTGTTAGGCAATGTCAAGATATATTAAATAGTTGGACGGCCATTTATACTTTTGTGCGTTTTATTTAAATTCAAAGTTATATATATACGCCTCAGGAATATGATCAAATGGAAAATCCAAATATTATACAAATTCAAAATTATGATCTGGATCATTAAAAAATATCAACATATCACAAAAAAACATCAACGGGAAAATATCAACAAAATTTCAACGGTAATCAATGATTGATGTTGTGTTGACATTCTGTGTTGACATTAAAATCTTGAAATTTTACACTGTTTGATATTATACTGAAACAGTGTTGAAGCTGTGTTGAGGAGTTTTGAGTTTGTACAATATACTCCATCCGTCCCACTTTAGGAGTCCCGGTTTACCATTTTTGGGTGTCCAACTTTAGGAGTCCCGGTTGGAATATTCCATAAATGGTATTAGGCCCCACATTCCACTAACCTTTTTCTACTCAAATTTCATTATAAAACTAATATAAAAAATAGGATCCACATTCCACTATCTTTTTTCACCAACTTTCCTTTACATTTCTTAATACTCGTGCCGAACTCAACCGGGACTCCTAAAGTGGGACGGAGGGAGTATATGTTTACATTTTATCTATACCCATACCCCTCGTATATTTATAATCAAATATATTTGGAGGAAAATTTCCAACACCCTCACTTTCGCTATTTATCTCTATTTATATGGCTCTTCTAATATACTGGTTTCATTTAAGAATATGATGGTAACTATATAAATAACTTGGTTTATCGATTTTGACCAAATGGGTGATCTAAAATACTTTTTGATCTTGGAAAATGCTTCTTTCTATATTTAGAAATAACTTTATTTTATCCCTTTCATATAATTATAATTTGTGGACGGTTATTTCATCAAAGCCTAATTACCAGTACTGAAAGTCTGAAACTAACCACAGACTTGTTTATTTTGCTAATTTATTTCAAGAGGAAAAAAAATTAATTGCATGTGATTTGTTTGCGAGTTACTACAATTTAATATGATGGATTCTCAAAACAACCTCAAGCCCGAGCATTTGTTCCTTAAAGAATATGCATTTTAAGTTTGACACGGGTTTTAATACAATATTTATAAAATAAAAAAGATAGAGAAAAATTAATTAAAGTATTGTTAGTGGGGAAGAGGTTCTATTTAATTAGAAAGAAAAAAGTTTTTAAAATTGAAAAGTGCATATTTTTATAGGATGACTAAAAAGGAAAGAATGCATGTTCTTATGGGACGGGATGAGCAGTAACACTGGAAATTCAACATCCTGTCAAAATATTATATATGCATCAAACATAATTGTATCCGATAAAAAAGTATTAATAAGACTATTTCACTCGCCTACATTTGGATAAATTACAGTGCATGAAAGAATTAATGAACCTACAAATGAGACGAGGATGGATCGGAAAGCACCCAATAAAATGCGAGATAATTCATCTTAATTGATATTATTAAGTATATGTCAGAAATAATGATATGATTTTTTACTTTCCATCTCTTATATATGTAAATAATTTATTGATGTATATTAAATTATTAATCGATTAACACTCTTCTCATACGACAATTAGTAATGATCGGGTTTTTCAACAGTCAAGAAATAGACTTTGATCATTTTTTAATGCTTATAAGTACTGTCATGAAATAGTAGAGGGAATCACCTTGTTTTTAAAATGTAGTGGCTAGATAGATAGCTTACATTTTCATTATTACGCATTTAATTTAATATGTAATTGTCATTTAGACTATATAAAAGCTTGTATTGAATCAAGATGTATTTTTAAATGAGATAAATATTATAAAGAAATATATATACTGCTCTAGTTAATTGACATATTGAATGTATTGCTATAAAAGTAAAGGCTGCAAGAACTGTAAAAAGTGCGAGCATTCATGTAACAAATAAATTGCCCAATACAATTCAATATTTGAATCAATATTGCATAAATTGTAATATCCCAAATTTTAAAAAAATAGAAATTATATTTTAGTTAGTGGTTATATATATATATATATATATATATATATATATATATATATATATATATAGGGGCGCACTATGGTCCATAAGGCAAATTCTGTCAAAAATCAAAGCAAATCTCAGCCCTTGGATCCTCAGATTAGATGGTTGTGATCATAATACCCGAGATACATTATTACACTAAAAGCGTTACATTATTAACTAGGCTACATTATTAGACTGCACAATCTACATTATTGGAATACAACTGTTACATTATTAGCCAAGCTACATTATTAGACTACACAATCTACATTATTAGGTGACACGTGACATTAATCTAACGGTTACATTACAGGATCCAATGGCTGAGATTTGCTTTGATTTTTGACAGAATTTCACTTATGGACCTGATCACATCCCTATATATATATATATGGATGTATTTAAATCCTTTTCATATCTTTTGTCCTTTTTCCTTCTTAATCCTAGCCCCACGATTTTGTCATCTGACGGTTAGATTAATGCCACGTGTCATTTAATAATGCACATTTTCATTGTAATAATGCACAGCGGCTAATAATGCAACATTATAGACTAATAATGCACATTTTTATTCTAATAATGCACAACGGCTAATAATGCAACATTATAGACTAATAATGCATTGATTACAACCATCCAATTCAAGGATCCAAGGACTGAGATTAAGAAGGAAATATGACACTTAGGGTGCAAAGGAGCCTAACGCACCCCTATATATATATATATATATATATATATATATATATAAAAAGGTTGTGATCAATTGAGATTTTTTATGCTAATTGAGAAATGAGATGCAATATCAGCCACTCATTTTTATTAAATGAGTGGTCCAGATTTTTCCATATAAAAAATATCTTTAGATTAATTAATTATGAAATGGTAGAATGGTAATATCGTGGTATATTTTATTCAATAAATATTTTTTTTGAATATATATATATATAGGGGAGCATTAAGGTCTTATTGCCCCCTTAGTGTCTATTTCCTTTTTAATATCAACCATTAGATTGATGGAATGGATGGACTAGATTAAAAGGGCAATCTGATCTCGTATTGCATTATTAGTTCATTTTTGTGCATTATAAGGGTAAAGCTGTAAACACGAAAATATATCAGCAGTTTCAAAACTGCAAGTGCGAAAATTACGTAGTTATTTGGAGAGACGATTGACAAATCTCTCATTCCATTCTCTTTCATAATCGCGACCTCCTCACTTCTCCCCTCTTCCCAAACCCTAACCGCGTCGTTTTACATCCACAGATCAAGCAAAAAAATTTTGATTCGTGCTGCAAGGATGACGGGAAATCGAACCAAAGCAAACTCTGATCTTGTTTTCATCATT
>NC_062965.1:38217919-38244919 GCF_023119035.1 Salvia hispanica | reverse complement strand
TCGTATCATAAATTCTGCGATTCGATTGTTTGGACGTATTGTTTTGTTTATCATTGATTTCCACCTTGATTGTCTATATGTTTACAGTTGGGATTATGTTTATCACTGATTTTATTGTTTCGGATTTTGATGCTTTCGATTGGGTGTTCTTATGAAAATGCATGTACAAAATGGATTCTTCATACTGTAAACTCCGTCATTCGAAGTGGTCAATTGCATATTTCTATAAATTGGGTGTCTTAAATCATGTATTTGTATGTGTTTTGTATTTACATTATTTCACTAATGAGCTACATTATTTGGTTAAAACTTGCATTTGTATGTGTTGTAATTTTACATTATTTCATTGGATGAGCTACATTGTGTGGTTAACTCTTGCATTTGTATATGTTGTATTTGTACATTATTTCACTGGATGAGCTACATTATGTGGTTAAGTCTTGCATTTGTATGCACAGTCTTTGTGCATTATTTCACTGGATGAGCTACATTATCTGGTTAGCTCTTGCATTTGTATATTATTTCACTGATGAACTACATTATCTGGTTAGCTATTGTGTGTTGTATTTGTACATTATTTCCCTGACGGGCTACATTATTTGGTTAGCACCTTGCATTTGTATGTGTTGTACTTGTACATTATTTTACTGATTTAGTACATTATTTCCATTTGTACATTGTTACATTTTTCAGTTATACTCGAAATTTATATTATTGCACTGATGTGGTAGATTTTTTTTTCTAATTTGTGTATATTTTGTCATCAAAGTTATCTGACTTATCTATCTATATGTTTGTGAGTTGGTTCAAAGAGGGCAAGAATTTATTATTGTAACGACTTCGATGACAACATGCACGTACGATTATCCCACTAGATTCGCCAACAATTGGAAGGAAACATCGAGGCATGGGCAAATAAGCGAAATAAGGACAGCATACTCTACTTCAGAAGGTCGGCCACATAGTACATGAACATGACTAAGAAGTTGAACCCGGGACAAATTGAAGCTTGAATTCTTAAAACAATGTGTTCGTACTATGTAATTTGAAATGGATTTGTAAGGTTTTTTTTTCCCTAGATTTATGACGATGTAGAGCACTTGGAGTGGTTTGAATGTTTGTTTTTGAATGGTCGTGTTTTGGCAATTGAATGCTCTTTTTTTTAATGAATACCATAGCTTTTTGTCTGAGCAAGGCAAACCACCTGTATGTCGTCGGTTTCCACCCAGATTTGTGCGCCGAAATCCTTAGCCTCTGAGATACCAATCCTCACAATTTTAGCACTTGCTTCAAGGGCCGACCTCGCAGGGAATGTCACGCTGAAGGATAGAAGGAGTTGTCCATTGTGATTCCGGATAATTCCTCCCTCCCCTGCCTGGCCTATGGCTTGTGAATGCCAGCTTGCCGTGTTAAGCTTGATCCATGGGAAGTCCGGGGGATTCCATTTAACTGGCATAGTTAGCTGGGCTGGCCGTCTACTGTCCGAGGACGACGAAGGCTGCATGGGAATCTCTGTGCCTCCTTGTTATTTTTGCGGAAGCTGGCCATTATCCATGAGCTTTCGGATGTGCATCTTGACCTGCCATATTACATTTTGAGATCTGAAGGGGGCCTCATTGTGGCGGCACCTATTCCTTTCCGCCCAAAGAAACCACACAATGAGACAAGGGATGATTCGGCTCGTGTGTGTTCTTCCTGGCTGCTTGAAGAGGACACAACTAGTGTGTGGGTAGTCACTGTGTGCACAGAAAGAAATAACAGGTTTCCTAGGTCCAGCAAATCCGCTAGATCACACGGTCTAGGAACTCACTGGTCGTCGGACACACAGAGCACTTCTTAAAAAACCCTCAACCACTTTACTAAAACCTAGCACAGGGAAGTAGGGATCGATCCCACAGAGATGGATGCGTAATAATCATGCTCAAGGATTTGGAGATTGTTTTTGGGTTGGCTGCTGCCACGCATTTTCTTGGGTTGAGGAACTTAAACTTAAACTTGGGATTTTAAACTGCTACGCTAACAGCTAGATCTAGGCGAAACAACAAAAGCATGCACGTAAACTAGAACCAAACAATCACTAGATCTGAGAAACTATTCTAATTACCTAGATCTGGGAAATAAACTGACGGTGGGGACCATAACTGAAAAAGCAGAGTACGGACGAAAAGCTGGAAAAACAACTAACTAAGGTACTAACTAACAACGACATCATCTTCTCCAACCAATTTGCATAAAAACTCAGAAGAAAACAGCATGAGCGAAATCGGAACAGAGCAGACTGGATTTTAACAATTTTAATGAAGAACAATTAAGAACTAAACAGATCTACGGATGCTAGATGAAGCAAAACAAAAAGCAAACAGAAAACTCAAAATCCTTGCATAACTCGACTTCCCCTGTTCAGATCCAACCTCGGACGCTAAATCCACTCCGGATTCAAGCATCCGACACAAACTCCAGCCAAAAAAAGCAATTCATAACTTTAGATTCAACCAACAACCTCCGATCAACAACAACACCGCAGATCTACTGCCAAATTCCCAGATCGAGCACCAAAATGACAGAAATAGAAATCAACATGCAACTCGCCGAAATAAAAACTCTTAACAGCAGGATCAACGTAGACCAAAACGAAATAACAAAAATATAACGAAAACTAAGAAATGCATAGATAATCAGTAACATCAACAGCCAAATCGACTTCCAAAAGTGAAGTTCGAACGAAATCGAGTGCAAAAGAACTGAAAGTAAATAGATTGTATCTTCGCCCTCACGCGGACGATGTTACGCCGGAATTTCTCTGAAGAATTGACCCCTTGAAACCTAAAACTACCCCAGAACTCCCATTTCCCAAGTGTGTGTTGTGTGTGAGCTAAGAGTGAACGAAAAAGAGTGATATCTTGTGTGTTGCATGCTCCTCTATTTATAGGCGTTAAGGTGGGGCCCAGCGAGGTATAGATAGACTTTGTTGCCCTCAGCTATTGACTCCCTTCTTCTAGCCTTCTTTTGCTTAGGTTCTGCTCACCTCTACTTCATTTCTTCGCTAGACTGTTTCCTCCAGCATCTCCTGGATCTAGCGATTCTGTCACACACCTGGCTTAGAAACCGTGTTAGACCCAACAAAATGTAATGTTTTTCACTATATAACCGATGCATGAAATTAGCCTTATCACTGCTTAATACGTTTCGCCCATCCCTCAAGTCTCTCCGGGATTGTGTCCCCGAGTCTGAGGGGGTTGGATGCTCCCGGAAACCAATTGTCAAAGAATTGAAAAACTCTAAGAGCCCCGGAGCCATTTACAAAAAGATGCTGCGGAGGCTCAATCCCCGGACGCGTCGGGCAACAGTAGCACTTGGATGCAAGTTCAATCTTCCTCCATTGGAGTTTAGTATCAACGGGGACTCTGTTCGAAAGGAGCCGCCAGACAAAGATGGACATAGAAGTGGTAATGCACCCGTGCCAAATGTCCTCAAGTGCCGGGATGATCGGCCTTTGTGATCTGACTGTTTCCCAAGCCGAGGCAAGAGTGAAATCCACAGATTTTGAGAGGGTCCACCTCGGCACATCCGACTCGTCGTGAATAATAGGTGTATCAATGATCTCCTCAATCAGCTGAGCTGGGATCCCCGCTTGTGCACTAAGAGATTGTAATTTGGGGAGGTTCCATTTCCCTTCAACCCAGAATTCCGAAACACGAGTTTGGGGATTGCCTCTGTCGTCGAAACGTCTCTCTCTAAGTGGCCGGTCCCCGAGCCAAATATCATCCCAAAAGAAAGTGGCTCCATTACCGAGCACCCACCGGATGTGCGGGTGCGCGATGGTCCATGACCTCGAGAGCCTCCTCCACGTGGGGCTGCACCTACCAGTAGTCGTCAAGGAAAGAGGCGAGGTTTTCTGCAGTACTTGCTAAACATGTGCGTAGCCCACAGGGAGTTCTACCCCCGAAATCTCCACCACAGCTTGATGTTAAAAGCCCATAGAACTTCCTTGAGGCTGCGTACACCAAGTCCTCCCTCGGCCACCGGGAGGCAGATCTCATCCCAGCTGATCCAATGCGTGCGTCTTCTATCATTCGTGGCTCCCCAAAAGAACCGGGCGAGCTGTTGCTCCAAGTTCTTGATCGCACCTCCGGTCGGCTCGATAGCTTGGAAGGTGTGTATCGGGATGGCTTCAAGGGTGCTCTTGATAAGGGTGAGTCTACCCCCAAACGATAAGTGCCTGTGCGCCCAACCATTTATCCTCTTGGCAATTTTTTCTCGTAAAAATAAGAACATGTCTGTGCGTTTGGCACCCCGATAGATGGGAACTCCCAGATACATGAAGGGGAATGTACCCCGTGAGAAACCTCCTCTTGATTGAATAGTCTCTGCCCAATCTTCATGTCCCTTCGCAACATAGAAGTTGCTTTTTGGAAGGTTAATTTGCTGACCTGAAGCCTTTTCGTAGTTGTTGAGACAAGTCTTTAGCCTTCGGATGGCCCTTGTGGAGGCTTGAGTGAAGATGAGGATGTCATCCGCGTATGCCAGGTGGCTAATAGTCGAGCAGTGTATCTTGAAGAGCATTTCCTTTTTCCCTAAGATCAGCTTGTCCAGGGCCCTTGACAAGTAGTCCGCGGCTATTACGAACAAGGCCGGAGAGATGGGATCCCCTTGCCGGAGGCCCCTAGTTGATTTGAAGAATCTGGCCGGTGCACCATTAATGATGATCGAGAACCAACACCGGCTAATACACCGGTCAATAACGCTAATCCACACCTCGGGAAATCCCATGCGGCGTAAGATCTTAACTAAGAAGGGCCATTGGACGCGGTCGTACGCCTTTGCCATATCAAGTTTGAGAGCCACATTTGGTGCAGGGGAGCTGCGCCAATAGGGCGTTATCGTTGAGCAGCCTTCCTTTGACGAACCCACTTTGGTTGGGAGATATGACTTTGGGGAGCAAGGGAGTGAGTCTAGACACGAGCACTTTGGTGATGATTTTATTTGTGATGTTGCATAAGCTGATTGGGCGTTAGTCCGTCCATGCCCGAGGTTTCTCCTTTTTTGGGATGAGGACGATCGACGTAGCAGTGATGCTTCGCGGGAGGAAGGCACCACTAAAGAACTGGACAACTGCATTGATGACATCGGCTCCCACAACGACCTAGCATTTCTGGAAAAGGAGTACACTGTATTTAGTGATGCATCGCATAATGGTTTAGGTTGTGTATTGATGCAAGAAGGTAAGGTAGTTGCTTATGCTTCTAGGCAATTGAAAACACATGAGAAAAATTATCCTACACATGATCTAGAGCTGGCAGCCGTTGTATTTGCCTTGAAGATTTGAAGACACTACTTATACGGTGAGAGATGTTATATCTACACAGATCATAAGAGTCTTAAGTATCTACTTACACAAAAAGAACTCAATTTGAGGCAAAGAAGATGGGTAGAGTTACTTAAAGATTATGATTGTGTGATTGATTATCATCCAGGGAAGGCCAATGTTGTGGTAGATGCACTCAGCAGGAAATCAATTGCAGCTTTGAAAGCGATGAATGCAAGGCTAGAAATATCAGATGATGGAAATCTTGTGGCAGAACTTAGAGTGAGATCGACATTGATGCAACGAGTTAAAGATTCTCAAATGAATGATGATGAAGTGAAGATTAAGTTTGATCAGATTTCTCAAGGGAAAAAGACACATGGATTCGATCAAAGTCCCGATGGATACTTATATTTCAAAAGAAGATTGTATGTGCCAGATGATAAAGAGTTGAAGAACGATATACTCCAAGAAGCGCACAACAGTTTATACTCTATGTATCCCGGAGGTAATAAAATGTATCGCGACTTGAGGGAATCCTATTGGTGGCATGGTATGAAGAGAGATATTACCGAATAGGTGGCAAGGTGCTTAACATGTCAACAAGTCAAAGCTGAACATCAAGTTCCGTCAGGTTTATTGCAGCCAATCACTGTACCAAATTGGAAATGGGATCGGATCACGATGGATTTCGTTGTAGGATTGCCCTTATCACCTCGGAAGAAAGATTCAGTCTAGGTGATTGTTGATCGGTTGACCAAATCATCTCATTTTCTTGCGGTCAGAACTGATTATTCACTAGAGAAGTTGGCTGAACTTTATATTAGTGAAATTGTGAGATTACATGGAGTACCTAGCTCGATTATATCTGACAGAGATCCACGATTCACTTCAAGATTCTGGAATAAATTTCAAGAAGCTTTGGGTTCTCGGCTACACCTTAGTACAACTTTTCATCCGAAAACAGATGGTCAATCGGAACGAGTAATACAAATTTTAGAAGACATGCTGAGAAGTTGCGTCATCAACCTTGAAGGTAGTTGGGAAAAATACTTGCCGTTGGTGGAATTTGCATATAACAACAGTTTCCAATCTAGTATTCAGATGGCTCTGTACGAAGCATTGTATGGCCGTAAATGTCGAACACCATTGTGTTGGACAGAGCTGAGCGAGAACAAGATAGTGGGCCCTGAAATTATACAAGAGACGGAAGAAAAGGTCAGATTGATACGAAATCGACTGTAAGAAGCATCAGATAGGCAGAAATATTATGCAGATTTGAAGAGGAAAGACATTGAATTCTGTGTTGGTGACAAAGTGTTTCTGCAAGTATCTCCGTGGAAGAAAGTACTGCGATTTGGCAAGAAAGGAAAGCTGAGTTCGAGATTTATTGGCCCTTATGAAATTTTAGAACGTGTGGGTCCAGTAGCATACCGACTTGCATTACCACCTGATCTAGAAAAGATACATAACGTGTTCAATGTTTCAATGTTGAGGAGTGATAAGGCTAATTTCATGCATCGTTTATGTGGTGAAAAAACATTTTATTTTACTGGGTCTAACGCAGTTTTTAAGCCAGGTGTGTAAAGGAATCGCTAGATCCAGGAAGAGCTGGAGACAATGGACTAGCGAAGGAAAATGAAGGAAAGTGAGCAGAGTTGAAGAGAAAAATGGCTAGACGAAGGAACTCAATAGCTGAGGGCAACAAAGACTATTCATACCTCGCTGGACTCACTTCAACGCCTATAAATAAAGGAGCATGCAGCACCTGGAGACATGATTTTTGCTCTCAGCTCACACACTCACACACACACTTGGGAAAAATTGGAATTCGGGGGTAGTTAAAGGTTTTTAGGGGTTCATCTTCGGTGAAAGTTAGTCGTAACACCGTCCTTGCGAAGGGCAAAGATACAATCTATTTACATTCTGTTTTTGCACTTTATTCCGTCGAACTTCATCGTTTTGGAAGTCGATTTGGTTGTTGCTATTACCGATTATCTATGCATTTAGTTTTTGTCATGATGGTGTTTATCTTGTGTTGATTTACGTTGATTCTGTGATTTTGAGACTTAATTTCGGCAGTTAAATGTTATTCTTTTGGATAATTCTGTGCCTGATCTGGGGAATACGGTTGTGGATCTGTGTTGTTGTTGCTGATCGGAGGTTGTTTGGCGAATCTGTAGCTATGGGTATACTTTTGGTCGGAGTTTGTTTCGGATGCTTGGATCCAGAGTGGATTTAGCATCCGAAGTGTGGATCTAAACAGGGGAAACCGAGTTGTGCATGGATTTTGAGTTTTCTGCTTTCTTTCTGTTTTACTTCGTCTAGTAGTCGCAGATCTGCTTGATTTTGAATTGTTATTCGTTTAATTGTTTTAAAGCTAGTCTGTTTTGTTTCCGATTCGCGTTCCATTTCTGTTTTACTGAAATTTTTATGCAAGTTGATTGGAGAAGATGATGTCGCTGTTAGTTAGTTGTTTTTCAGCTTTTCATCCGTACTTTACCTTTTCAGCAAATGGTCCCCACCGTCAGTTCATTTCCCAGGTCTAGGTAATTTAGGAAACAGTTCTTAGATCTAGTGGTAGTATTGCTTGTTTTCCAGTTTACATGCATGATTTCTGTTCTGCCTAGATCTAGCTGTTAGCGTAGCAAACTTTCAACTCCAAGTTTAGTTTAATTTCCTCAACCCAAAAATGCGTGGCAGCAGCCAACCCAAAAATAGTCCCGAATCCTTGAGTATGTTTAATTTCGCATCCATCTCTGTGGGATCGATCCCTACTTCCCTGTGCTAATTTTAGTATAAGTGGTTGAGGATTTTTGAAGCGATAATCTGTGTGTCCAACGACCGAGATCTTCCAACGATCCGTGAGTTCCTAGACCTTGTGATCTAGTGGATTCACTGGACCTAGGAGACTTGTTATTTCTTTCTGTGCACACATACACAAACAAAATTTCATGAGCTTCAAGGAGATACAGATCAGATCCTTCTCATGTTATTCGGGCTGAATCGATTGAAGTACAACCAGACTTGACATACGAGAAAGAACCGGTTCAGATTTTAGCAAGAGAGGTCAAAGAGCTCAGAAATAAAAGAATAGTGCTTGTTAGGAACACGGGTTCTTGACAGTTTATGAACACGGGTTTCCATACTGGAAGTTGGGCTAGTTCATGTGGGTCAGGAAACGCCCGATACAAGTGGCAAGTCAAGGAGTCTACGTCCACCGTCACTACCAGATCAGGGTTGAGGACGGTAGACCCATTTCCGTTCGAATCAGAAAGGAGAAGGAGTGGAACTCGTCAGGGGAAGAGGACCCAAAGTCGTCCACAGAAACAGAGCATTCCGAGACTGAGGAAGAGGAAGACGTGAATATGGCACATTTAGTGGATCCTGATCCGGAGATAGGCTCACTCACCGCGCATCTGGACGGTGAGCCCGCCCATGCCATAGTCTCAAACCCGCGCCGAAGGTCTATAGACATTAAGACAAATGTGCTCGGGGTCTTGCCCACATTCTCTGGACGAAGAAACGAATGTCCTTACGAATTCCTAAACGAGTTTAGTAAGCTGTGCAGCATTCAAAAGAGGCCCAACGAGGCGACTGAGGAGGACTACCGCTTGCGTGCAGTCCCGTTTGCCCTCAAGGTGGAGGCTAACACTTGGCTGCTGAGGCTTCCACCAGATTCGATCAACACATGGAAGGATTTCAAGCTGGAGTTCTTGGATTATTTCTTCCCGTCTAACAAGACAAACGCGTTGAAGAAGGAGATCCAGGAGTGCAAGCAAGAATATGATGAGTCTCTGATCTCTTATTGGTCCCGGTTCAAAGGACTGTTGGATGCTTGTCCGAACCACATGATGATCGAGGCAGAGACTTACTATCTGTTTTACGAAGGTGCAAACCCTGAGTCAAAGGACTTGATGAATTCCTCGAGCGGGGGAAATTTTACCAAGAATAAAGCAAGTGAAGCCAGAGAAACTTTGGGAAGATTGATCGAGGCGAAAAAGGCCTATGATAACCCGCAGAGCATATTGAGGAGGGGATCGGCCAATGCAGTAACAGAGGAAGGTGACAAGAAAGTGGAGGACAGGATAAATAAATTGGAAAAAGGCAATTTCAACCCTCATGCTCCATCGGAAAATGAAAAACCCCCTGGTCCAGAGGAAAGGCAATTTCAACCTTACTACAGTCAATCGTGTGAAGGGGAGTGCCAAGCCCAGGCAAATTCGATGGGAAGCTGGAATCCAAATGGAAGTTGGAACCAAGGAAGGCAAAGGGATGCCCCATGGAGGACTCACCCCAACTTTAGATGGACTGACAATGATCAAAGTCAGCCACCCCCACTGCAACTCACAATTTATGCACACCCTCCAGAGAGGCAGTCCAACTGGTCAGGAAGAAACCAAGAGGGTCAACTGCAACTGGGGTACAGGAATCAGGACCATACTAATTGGGGAAACAGGAATCAAAACAATCCAGGGAGTTCCTATGTGCCACCTCACCAGAGAAATAGCCAAGGGAACTATCAGAATACCCAACCAACTCACCAAGGGAATCAAGGGTTTAGCAACCAGTACAATACCCACCAAGGAAATCAGGGGAACTATCGACAACCCCAATGACAATACCAAGGTCAAGGATCAAATTCTAATCAATTCAACTCCAGGCCACAAAGGAGTCTGGATGACATGGTCCACGACCTAGTGAATTCACAGCAGTTCATGCAGAATAACTTGCACTCCAATAATGACGTGGTGCACAAGTTGCAAGACGCTCAGTCGGAACACAAAGCTGCCATGGACATGATGGCAAAACAACTGTCCCAGATATCGGTTTCTTTGAATGAGATGCGGGGAAATGAAGGAAAACTTCCTGCCACGGTCAAGCCACCCGACCGAGCAAACATTAGTCACATCACCTTGAGATCCGGGAGGGGCTATGAAGATGTACCCACTCAGGCAAGTAAAGGGAAGGAGAGTCAGGTGTTTCGAGAAGACAGTCCTAGACCCAGAGAAGTCCTTGTTGAGGATGACCTCCAGAAAGGAGATTTAGGGGGATCTTTACCTCGAGCAGCTGATCCATTTTTCCTAGATCCAGAAGAGCCTGAGTTAGTAAATAAGGAAGGAAACAGGGAAGCTGGCGAGACCCCAGCTGGGAGTTCTACAAATGCGGTAAAGCGGGCAAAGCCATTTCCATACCGAGGGGAAGCAAAGAAAAAGAAGGATGATACAGAGGACCTCATGGAGATTTTTAGCAAGCTGGAAATCAACCTGCCCTTCTTGCAAGCCTTGAAGAAGCCCGCCTTTAGCAAGTTCATCAAGGAATTCATAGCAGGGAAGACCAAGCCGGACGGGAAGATTGTGTTCGGGGAGAACGTGTCTGCTGTGATACAAAAGAGAAGGATGCCTTCGAAATGCACAGACCCAGGTATGTTCACATTACCCATTTCTCTAGGAGATATCAGAGTCGAGCATGCTATGTGTGATCTAGGGGCGTCTATAAATGTTTTACCGCTTTCGATCTACAAGAAACTGACAGGGGTTAGGATGGTCGCCACTAAGGTGGTAATCCAGTTAGCAGATAGAACTTGCATTTGTCCTGAAGGTGTGTTAGAAAATGTGCATTTGTCATAGTCAAGGTGCATGATTTTTTAGATCCTGCTGATTTCTATGTTATCAAAATGAACGATAATGAGTCTGCTGAGTCCAGTGGCGTTCTCTTAGGGAGACCATTCTTGCGCACTGCTAAGACCATTATCGATGTCTTCGATGGAACAATTTGCTTGGATTATAATAGGGAAAAATATACATTTAGCATAGATGAGGGGATGAAAAGGCCATTGGATGTTGAGAATCTGTATGCTATTGATGTTATTAACCCCTTGGTCGAAGAATATCTTGAGACAGAATTGATGCAGGAACAAATTGACAACTCGGAGTTGAGCCATTTAATAGACTGAGAAGTTGTAGGGTGGTGTGCAGCAATGAACACGACGGAATTGACAGATGAGGAACTAGCAGAGGCCATCATGGAGTTTTGCAGAAATCCCGAGTCAGCTAGATCAAGGGGATCAGCCCATGTGGCTAGTCTAGAGAATTCTCTTGGGTCAAGGAAGGAAACATTACCTGATATTGCAGAAAAAAATCCCTTGCCCCATGAGACGAATGACACAAAAGGAACTGAAGACACTCCCACCAGGCCTAAAGTATGCTTACTTAGAAGAGAATGAGGCATTCCCAGTGATAGTCAACAGTAACTTGACTGAGGAGTAGGAGAAGGAATTGTTGAAAGTGATCAGGCGAAATAAGAAAGCAATAGGGTGGACCCTCTCGGATTTAGTGGGAATCAGCCCTGATCTCTGTATGCACCACATCCGTCTAGAAGAAGGTGCGAAGGCTCACCGAGACGCACAACGGAAACTGAATCCGAACATGCGAGAGGAAGTTCTGAAGGAGGTGTTGAAATTGCTCTCTCTAGGGATCATTTACTCCATTCCGGATAGTGAGTGGGGCAGTCTTGTCCATATGGTGCCCAAAAAGTCTGGCATATAGGTTGTCAAGAATGAAAAGAACGAGTAGGTGCCCACTAGGCTGGTGACGGGGTGTAGGATGTGCATTGACTACAGGAAACTGAATGAGGCCACGAAGAATGATCATTTCCCCCTACCCTTCATGGATCAGATGTTAGAAAGATTGACTGGCAAACAGTATTTTTGTTTCCTTGATGGATACAGTGGCTATTTCTAGATCTACGTTAACCCAGAGGACCAAGGGAAAACCACGTTCACGTGCCCTTTTGGTACGTATGCATACCGAAGAATGCCGTTTGGATTGTGTAACGCACCAGGAACATTCCAGCGGTGTATGATGAGTATTTTTTCAGATTTGTTGGAGGTATGCATTGAAATATTCATGGATGATTTTACCGTATATGGGAATGCGTTCGACACTTGTTTAGCCAGCCTTGACCTAGTGTTGAAAAGATGCCAGGAAAAGCACTTAGTCTTGAATTTCGAAAAATGCCACTTCATGGTGACGGAAGGCATTGTCCTGGGTCATGTGGTTTCTGAAAGAGGAATACAGGTAGACAAAGCAAAGGTAGATGTGATATCAAAGTTACCTTACCCCACGAACCTAAAAGAAGTTAAAAGCTTCCTGGGTCATGCAGGATTTTATAGGAGGTTTATCAGGGATTTCGCGAAAATCGCGCAACCGCTCACTCATTTGTTGCACAACGATGTGGAATTTGTCTTTGACGAAGGATGCAAGAAGGCATTTCAGTTGCTCAAGGATAGACTCGTGTCGGTACCAATAATCAGGGCGCCAGACTGGAATCAACCATTTGAGATAATGTGTGACGCGAGTGATTTCGCTGTGGGAGTTGTATTAGGGTAGAAGATAGACGGAAAAAGTTTTGTGATCTTCTATGCATCCAGGACTCTAAATCAAGCTCAAAAGAACTATGATACCACGGAGAAGGAAATGTTGGTTGTCGTTTACTCATTCGAAAAGTTTCGACCTTATCTTCTTGGGTCGAGGGTTATAGTCTTCACAGATCACGCAGCAATAAAGTACTTACTGGCTAAGAAAGAGTCTAAGCCGAGGTTAATCCATTGGGTATTGCTTTTGCAAGAGTTTGATTGGGAAGTGAGAGACAAAAGAGGGACGGAGAGTAGAGTAGCGAATCATTTGAGCATAATTCATCAAGGGAAAACGGAAGAAGCCATACCCGATGCTTTTCCTGAAGAGCATTTGTATTATCTAGGGGATTTTCCTATACGGATCAGTTGGGAAGGAGTTTTGGCATTAACCGGTCTAGGAGATTCCGACAAGGGGAAGCGAACACTTAACGCAGAACCATGGTTTGCTGACTTAGCCAACTACTTGGTCACGGGAGAAGTGCCTAGTTCAGACGAAGTTTCCCGGGCCCAGAAGATGAAGATTAAAAGCGAAGCCAAATATTTCTTTTGGGACGACCCTTACTTATGGAAGATGTGTTTGGATAAAGTGATTAGACGCTGCATTCCCGAATGAGAACAAAGAGATGTGCTAATTCATTGCCACACCTTGGCGTGTGGAGGTCACTTCATGGTGACTGAAGGTATTGTCCTGGGTCACGTGGTTTCTGAAAGAGGAATACAGGTAGACAAGGCAAAGGTAGATGTGATATCAAAGTTACCTTACCCCACGAACCAAATAGAAGTTAGAGGCTTCCTGGGTCATGTGGGATTTTATAGGAGGTTTATCAGGGATTTCGCGAAGATCGCGCAACCGCTCACTCATTTGTTGCACAACGATGTGGAATTCGTCTTTGACGAAGGATGCACGAAGGCCTTTCAATTGCTTAAGGACAGACTCGTGTCTGCACCAATAATCAGGGCGCCAGACTGGAATCATCCTTTTGAGATAATGTGCGACGCGAGTGATTTCGCTGTGGGAGCTGTCCTAGGACAAAAGATAGATGGGAAAAGTTATGTGATCTTCTATGCATCCAAGACTCTAAATCAAGCTCAGAAGAACTATGATACCACGGAGAAGGAAATGTTGGCTGTCGTGTACTCATTCGAGAAATTCCGACCCTATCTGCTTGGGTCGAGGGTTATAGTTTTCACCGATCACGCAGCAATAAAATACTTACTGGCTAAGAAGGAGTCTAAGTCGAGGTTAATCCGTTGGGTGTTGCTTTTGCAGGAGTTTGATTGGGAAGTGAGAGACAAAAGAGGAATAGAGAATAGAGTAGCCGATCACTAGAGCAAAATTTTTCAAGGGGAAACGGAAGAGGCCATACCCGATGCTTTTCCTGAAGAGCATTTGTATCATCTAGGGCATTTTCCTAGACCAATCAGTTGGGAGGCAGTATTGGCATTAACCGGTCTAGGAGAATCCGACAAAGGGAAACGAATACTAAACGCAGAACCATGGTTTGCTGACTTAGCAAACTACTTGGTCACGGGAGAGGTGCCAAGTTCAGACGAAGTTTCCTGGGCCCAGAAGATGAAAATTAAAAGTGAAGCCAAATATTACTTTTGGGATGATCCTTACTTATGGAAGATGTGCTCGGATCAAGTGATTAGACGCTGCATTCCCGAATGGGAACAAAACTGAATTATTGCCACACTTTGGCATGTGGAGGCCACTTTGGACCAAGGAGAACAGCGAGGAAGGTACTAGATAGTGGATTCTACTGGCCGACGCTTAATAAAGATGCCTTCGAGTTTTGTCAGTATTGCGAGAGGTGCCAACAGACAGGGGGAATTTCAAGGAGGGACGAGATGCCCCAGGTCCCGATGATTGTCTGTGAAATCTTCGACGTATGGGGGATGGACTTCATGGGATCGTTTCCATCATCCTATGGGAACACATATATATTGGTTGCAGTAGACTATGTGTCTAAATGGATAGAAGCTAAGGCCACCACGACATGTGAATCGAAGGAGGTGGCAAAATTTCTGAAGGCCAATATCTTCAACAGATACGGAGTTCCTCGAGCCATTGTCTCGGATCAAGGAACACATTTCTGTAATCGCACCATCGAGGCTCTGATGAAGAAATATGGTGTTCACCATAGGGTATATACCCCATACCACCCTCAGTCTAACGGCCAAGCGGAAATTTCCAATCGCGAGATCAAGGCAATATTGGAGAAAACAGTTAATCCGTCAAGGAAAGACTGGAGTAAGAGGCTCGGCGATGCATTATGGGCCTACAGAACTGCTTTCAAGGCGTACTGGGCAGTAAAGGAGATGAATATGAAGCCTTCGGCTTGTGAGGAAGAAAGAAAGTTACAGTTACAAGACTGGAGGAACTGAGGCTGGAGTCTTATGAGTCTGCCATGTGATATAAGAAAAGGACAAAATTATGGCATGACAAGAATCCCCGGGTCAAGGAACTCCATGTGGGACAGAAGGTGCTCCTTTTTCAATCCCGGCTCAAGCTGATGCCAGGGAAGTTGATGTCTAAGTGGATCGGTCCATATACCATTGTCGGCATCCGTGCAAATGGAGCAGTGGAGATCCAGGGAAGTGCCTCTAACTCTGTCCCTTTTCTTGTTAATGGTCACAGAGTGAAAGTCTATAGGGATAATTCTGAGCTGTGAGTAGTGGAGGAAGTGCCACTACGCGCACTCTCTATTATCACCTAGACAGATGAGGAGGTATTCTCGATGAATTCCTGGGTCAGGTAAAATTGGTTGACAGTTATGAATATATACACTTAACCAGGGAATCTCGGGAATACTCAAAGGGAGTGTGTAAATAGTTTAAGTGCTTTTCAAACAAAGGAAAATCCACAAAAAATGTATATTCAATTTTAAATCTTCCAAAATATTTTCGAAGCACTAGACTCCGAAGGAAGCCCGATGTCTTATATTCTAACCTTGACCTAGGAGTCTGGCGTCTTCAATTTTTTTTAAGTATAGGGTCATGGTCATGGAAGTCAGCTAGGGAAAGAGAGCCTGGAGGAAGAAGTCAAGGAGGGATGGAGATAATTTGAATTTCAAAATTGCCGATTTTTATGGAAGGTGTACGGTTGCTTACATCACGCCTTCAACCGCACCATCTTTTCACCACAAAAGGCTAACCGGCATTTCTTTCTCCAATAATCCCAATCGACGAAAACTACATTTCCTCTTCCTTCTCTCTACTTTGTTTCTCTCTCAAGAACACAAACCCTAACCAATTTCGACCAAGTTTCTCTTTGATTTCAGATTTACAGTAATGGATCCAACTCAGGCTACCGGAAGTTCGCAGCCGACGGTGTATGACGCAGTTCTGTTGGCAGAATTGACGCAAAAATTAGGGAGCGTCGAGAAAGCGAAGGAAGTCTACGCTCTGTTTTCCGCCAGCCTGATGACATCCGCGCCGGCCGTACCATCACCAATGATCCCAGCGGATTCGGCGGCACAAC
Source organism: Salvia hispanica (assembly GCF_023119035.1). Classification (NCBI taxonomy): domain Eukaryota; kingdom Viridiplantae; phylum Streptophyta; class Magnoliopsida; order Lamiales; family Lamiaceae; genus Salvia; species Salvia hispanica. The sequence goes on along the minus strand of NC_062965.1, from coordinate 38,228,713 downwards.
CCGCAGTTCTCCAAGAAGAAAGGCCTCAAGATTTGACCAGGGTACATGACTCTGGATCTCAACAAGAAGAAACCGCTTCACTGGAGGCGGATAAAGAAGAGGCAATGAATGAACCGGCGGCAGATGGTGGGCAGACGAATGGTGAAGCGGAGGTGGAGACCGAATGACAAGGTAATGGAAACCCTAACTCTGAGGGTGAGAAAGATGCTGAGGGGGAAACCCCTGTTCGAGAAGAGAGTACTGTGGGGGAAACCCCTGTTATGGAAGACAATGTGGAGGGGGAAACCCCTGTTGTGGAAAGGATTGCTGAGGGAGAAACCCCTGTTCACGAAGAAGTTGCTGAGGGGGAAACCCCTGTTTTGGTAGAAGTTGTTGAGGGGGAAACCCCTGTTCGAGAGTTGACGGCTGAGGGGAAACCCATATGGAGACTGGGGATGAAACCCCAACGGATTTTAGGGGTGCGACCCCTGAACCTGTGGAGGAGGGGGCAACCCCAAGTGATGTCAGGGGGGAAACCCCTGTTTATATTGAGGGGGCGACCCCGATGGTGGATGATGTGGGGGAAACCCCGGGAAAACTTGTGGATGAGACAGATCTATACACTACTGGAGTACCGGAGCCCGTGGAGGAAGGGCTAAATCTGATTGTGGACCTGGTGGACGACCAGGAAGAAGAAGCACCCTGGGTAGACGAAAGAGCAGAGAGGAGAAGGGCCAGGCGGAGTCTGCTTGACGAAGTGGATGACTTGGTTTTTTCCGAGAAGGAGGAGTTCCCTGCCCGGGGGACGAATGCTGAAAAGGCAGAAGAGCGTCGCCAGGCCAAGGAGAGGGCAAGAAAAGGAAAGGTAGCGGCGACCCAGTCAACACGGTCAAGGAAAGCTCCCTCCATCGAGGAGGTTGAGGAGACCCTTTCCCAAGTGACCGAAGCTCCCCCTACCGAGGAACAAGACAAGCCTTGTAACATCCCGACTATTTTCATTGTTTTTCTCGAAATGACATTGAATGTTTAGTGGAAAATTTCAAAAGAACTAAAGAATAATATAAATTATTATAATTCTAGTAAATGAAATGTCATACATAAGTGAGCTTATGGTCACACTAATGGAACCGAACATTTTATTTTACAAGTCTAACTACCGGAATACATCTCTAAAAACTATAAAATGGAACACAAGAAATAAAATGGTGTACATATGTGGAACTATAAGTTAAATCTCAACCCACTTCAAAAATTTTGGAGTCCATGGAGAAGCCCAACTCATCTTTTCTTCATTGCATATTGCAGCCCAATATATATCCCAACTCCCAACTCCACGTGTCTTTTGCAAAAGCAGCCAGATCCCCCCCAACCGCCTGAAAACAATTCTCCAATATATTATTGTGATACTACAATTCCATCACAGTTGATCAATTCCAAAGAAATCTAGAGCTAGAGAAAAGAACGACCAAAGAGTTCTTTTCTTTCCTTTTCAAAGACAATTTTCCAACCTAAGGTAATCACCAATCCCACTTCTTTTATTTTCAAGCATCATTAGACAACATTCGATGCAACAATCATATAAGAAGTTCCATTTAAAACTCAGAATCATAAGTTTCCTAGTCACAAGAGTAACTCCAGCTATGAATTTAACTCTTTCACCTTCTCTTTGTTAATCAAAATCAAGATAGAAGTTCACTAAAATATAAAGAAAGAATTAGCTTTTAGATAGGGGTTTGTGGCTGCCTGGCACCACTCAAAACAGCTGAGAGAAACGGCAACGGACTAATAGCACAACAGTGCACCGCGCCGGAGAACGACTGTCCTGTCCACGGTCGTGCGACGACGGAGACACAGCAGCGGCTTCGGCCGTCACAAGCGCCAAGTGACATAGCGAGCTGCAGGAGAAGTGGCAAACGGCACTGCTGCTGCCCCACCAGCGCCCGAAGAGGCCCCGCATCGGTGAGCAGCAGGGACAGACAATGGCCGGTGGCTGGGGTAGGACCATGCGGCGGCAGATGTCAGAGTCGAGAGAGAGCGAGAGAGAGAGGGGGAATTCGATGAGAGGAGGAAGAGCATGGATCCGGCGATGGTGAGGTGTCGCGGTGGAGTCGGCCAGGAAGGGAGTGGCGGTGGCGCTGCAATGAGTGTGACTTGTGTGAATTTTGAATTGGTGGGAGATGGAGAAGATGGGCGTGTAAAATAGAATGGGCTTTTTTTGAATTGGTGGGAGATGGAGAAGATGGGCGTGTAAAATAGAATGGGCTTTTTAGTTGGACTTCATTTAGTAAAGCAATTAATTGAAAGAACGGGCCAGTAAGTAATGTTTTGAGTTAGAATTTTGGGGTTGAAGGAGTTAAATATTTGTGGTGTGCTGGAACTCTAAATAAAGAGTTAATGGAATAATTAATTATTTGTTGGAGTTATTATTTAATTCCCGAACAGATAAATAATTTGCGAATTGATTCTTTTTTTTTTTTTGAAATAAAGTATTGAAATGGATAGCGCCTTTAATTAAATTCCAAGACGTAACTAATTGCGAGTTTAGCCAAGAGTGTAATGGGGTCGAGGGTGTAGGATTCTCGGGACGTGCGATATTAGGCGGTGCGTAAATTGAAAGAGAGAGTAAGTACTTAACGCAGCTCTGATTTAATTACAGTAAAAGAATTTTATAATGTCTCTAAGAAATAACAAAGAACCATGAAAAAAAACACATATAGGATGCATGCATTCTAAGTATATATTTTTCCTTGAGTCTGATCAAGAACATGTTTTTATTTTCAAAAAGAAAGCTACCTCCGCGAGCAAGTTATGGTCGAAGTAACGAAATTCAAGTATAAACGCATGAGGTGAACTTTTCTATCCTACATACTAATGTGGATGAAAATATAAAAATGTGAATCTATGTTTGTTGTTTATATAAATGATGTTGTCTTGCCATAAATGATTTGTTTTATGCCTATATGTTTGGTTGGAACGTAAGAATCGAATTCGGGTCCAAGTGAGGGTGGTGTCTCTACTTGGATTAGTGTACACAAGTGGCCGTGGAAGGTGGCCACCTTCCACGGGTCACAAATAAAGTTATGGAGGCCGTGGGAGGTGGCCACCTCCCCGGCTGGAGAAAAAGGTAGGTGACCGAGAGAGAGCACCATCTCCACGGCACTTGGTGTTCAGATATGGCGAAAAGAAAGAAAGAACTTAGACTGATCAGTTGAACTTTAGCTCACAAAGAATTTGGTAATCTCGGGCCTTTTAAAAGAAAACCCTCGAGTGTTACTGTGATGGCATGACAATATTTTCATTTTATATATGTATATTTCGGCAATGTGTTCACTGAGTATTTTTATACTCAGCCCTGCATATATTTCTAAATGTGCAGGTTGAGCAGTGACGGTGGAGAATGCTGAGCAGAGTTATGATTTTCTTTTTATTTTAAGTAGAGGCTCTCGGCGGTGCATGTCTCCATACATGTGACTGTGTTAATTCCGCTGCGTATTAAGGTTTTAGATGACATCGACTGTTACTCTGATAATTATTTATTAAAATGTAAGATTTCTATTTGAGTTCTGGTGATTAAGAGTTGATTTGAAATTGTATCCCTTTATTTCTAGGTGAATATTCGGTCATTGTTTACCCCCTTTCTATTCCCCTCTTCTTATTTCCCACCCCTAGTCACGGTTTCCCGGCTTTGCTATTCATAGCAAAGTGCGGTCGTGACAGAGTGGTATCAGAGCAGGTTCTTTGACGCTCTGAACCAAAGAGTCTCTCTTCAGTTAATAGTCTAGATTTGTTCCACTGGACTGTCTAATTAGTAAACGAACTCTCAGCATTCCCACCAATCCCGCTCAACGAGGGAAAAGGTAATATGTCCTTTCTTTTAAAAGCGAAGTAGAGATGTTCAAAAAGTTTGGAAAGAGAAAAAGTTACGGACCGACGGTGAAATGAACGGGTCGATATGAAAATATGAGATTCTAGAAGATAATGAGTTTTATGAGGCAACTGTTTTAAATGAATTAAAAAAAAACGAGACTTTAGAGAAAGATGGGTTTTATCGAGTAGAGATTCGGAAGAAAGAGTTGAAAGTGTGAGTTATAAAGAAAAGTGTAATTTGTTATTACTTTCAAGAAAGAGTTTGGAAATTTTGAGAAAGGAGATTATGTTTCTTTATCGAGTAAAGGCGTTGAGAAAATAGTTGATGTGTTTTTATCGAGTAAAGACTTTAAATGATGAAGGGAAAAAGTTACATTTTCTTTTAAGTAGATGTAGTGAATGATGCAAATGGAAAGTATACATATCTTTGCAAATTATTACAAAAAAGGGGGGGGGGGAATATTTTCTCGAATAAGAAAAGTTAAAGGATTTTTGAAAGAATATATCTTTTCGAGTAAATTCATGAATCACATTGCATGTAAGGGAAGATTTGAAATTTCCAAGAACTTAGAATTTTAAGTTATGAGTTCCTTATAAGAACATTGTATAGATTTGAACATAGAAGAACAATTATAACATTTCTCGCTTTTCCGAGCAATTAAAATTAAAAGTACGTAATCAGAAAGAGAAAGTTAGTAATAAAAAAAAAATGTATCTTTTTGAGTCAGGCCATGAATTATGTTATAAGTAAAGGAAAATTAAAGTTTTCAAGAACTTAGATTCTTTTTAAGTTATCTAATCCTTTAAGAACACAACATGAACTTCAACATAGAAGAAGGATAATTACTAACATTTTTCGCTTTCCCGAGCGATAATGAGAAAAGTATGCGATCTAAAAGAAAGTTAATCATGAGAAAAACGTTTGAGTTGCGAACGAAGGATATTACCAGAAAATTTTAGGAATTAGATACCCCTCTTCTCTGTCCACACAAAAGTGAACAATCTAGGTGCCACTATCCTAGGGGACAATCCAGTTATAACAAAAGATAGTACATTCGAATCAATTGAACGATGTATTTGTACATGGTCAGAGAATATGATTCAAATCTAGTTAAAGAAATTAGTCTTGTCTAATAAAGAGAGAAATAAAGTGTTTCAAGAATGATCATTATGACGTGTCGAGAACACTATGGAGCCATGATTTCCAACTATAGTCCTCGGACATAGTTGTGAAAAGAACTAATTCCCAAGATTTTCTTTATCGTGCACAAAAGAGACGAAAGATGGTGAACCACCCTTGTAAAAAAAAATGAATTTTTTTTTTTTAGTCAATAGTTTCCCCCATATAGTCTCTCGTATAGTGCAATATTAATTGTCGTCTGGTTAGTATCATTGCATACGGATTATTTTATACGGGCAAGATAGATTCCCAATTGTTCCACCTATCATGCATGACTACTCTTAGCATATTCTCCAGGCTTTGAAGTATTATTTCCTATTGCTCGTCTGTACTTGGTAAAATGTCGTGCTCAAATTTAGTTTAGTGGCCAGTTCCTTCTGATAGCTTTTAAAAAGTCTCGATGTGATACTGGAACTCAATTTGATGTGATGGTCAATGATTACCCACATAACAATAATCCTTAAATTCAGTTTGGGCAAACATGACTAAAAGTCTTTTATTACACCTTTTCTAAGAATGTAGAGATGTTCCTTTTCGTACCATCCCACCAGACTTCTTTTTCATGTCATTGTTATATTTTCTTATTTCCAAGGTGGGTGGTGCAAGGGTTATAGTGTGCCTTACTCATGATTTTGTTTCTAAGTTCATTGTTGTCCAGCACACATAATTTTTCTTCAAGGTGAATGCGTTATTTGCTCCCTCCCTAAAGAATTTGTGATCTACTATTCACACCTTAGCCCGAATACTTTTTTTTCGGGCATCATCTCGACTTGGTGCATTTATAATACCTCCTCGTTTGATTCAGACCTTGAATTACTCATGTCTATAAGGCGTCACCACAATTTTCTTTATATTTTATATCAATTCGTGATCCATTTAAATAAAGTGAGCTTACCCTCATATTTTTCGTACACCCCTAATTGTTACAGTTTCCCCTTGATTCATTTGGGATGAAAACAATTTTATGATTCTATGAATTCCAACTACCATACTCTATCCCAAGTCCTACAAATTATGGTCTTCGGAATGATCATATGTCTAAGATGATTGTTCTCTTTGAAGCTTGATATATTCTTTCAAGATCTTTAATTCACATGTTTGTATTTTTAAAACACGGATTGATGGCAAACTCTTTTATTGTAAGAGTAGCCCCCTTCTCAATTCCACTACAAATATTCTCTCATGTTTCGAGCTTTTTCTGCAACTCCAAGTTTAAACCTAACCGCTTGTTTCCACTCATAATTAGTTTACTCGAGTTGTCTTTCTTTATGAGTTGGTTTCTAAATTGTCTATAAACCTTGATAAATTACTGATGTGGCGTCGTGTCACGTGATGGTTGACTAAAGTCTATCAGCACTTGTGAGCAATTGTTTGCTTTTCCTATCCACTTGCAACTAGTTGTTCAGTTGCTATGTTAAATATGTCATCGAGTGATCCTTGGAATTCTTCAATTTACTAATCCTCGAGATTATATTGTGGACACCAATTATAGAAATCTACATCAGTTATATCCTCATTCTTTTACAACTCCTTCCATCTAGGAAACTCCTAATATGAAAATTCTCAAACTCTAAAAGTATGGTTAAGAAAACCCTTGCAGCTTTTCTTCTCTTCTTAACTTGAGTGGACGTGACAAGTCCAACTGTATATAGTTTCCATGTTTCTTGAAAACTTATTCGTACAATCTACCGATGAGGGCCTGACACGAAGTTGGTAAAAGATCAATGTTAGCACCAAATGCGATAAGTGAAATGTTGATGTCGTACAACGAATCCGTGTTAGGATCAATGAAGCTCAAACTAGCACCAAATCTTAAGCTGATGCGTGCCGATCTGAGTTGAAAAATAAAATAGGAGATAAGGTATTTGTTCTAATGTACGTCAAGGCCACGATTTATTGGAGCTCATAAAATCTTCGAAGAAACGAGAAGAACAACATTATCTCTTTGCACTGCCGAAGTTACTCAGATATGGAGTACATCAAATTTCGGGACGAAATTTTTGTTAGGTGGGTAGAATGTAACATCCCGACTATTTTCATTGTTTTTCTCGAAATGACATTGAATGTTTAGTGGAAAATTTCAAAAGAACTAAAGAATAATATAAATTATTATAATTCTAGTAAATGAAATGTCATACGTAAGTGAGCTTATGGTCACACTAATGGAACCGAACATTTTATTTTACAAGTCTAACTACCGGAATACATCTCTAAAAACTATAAAATGGAATACAAGAAATAAAATGGTGTACATATGTGGACCTATAGGTTAAATCTCAACCCACTTCAAAAATTTTGGAGTCCATGGAGAAGCCCAACTCATCTTTTCTTCATTGCATATTGCAGCCCAATATATATCCCAACTCCCAACTCCACGTGTCTTTTGCAAAAGCAGCCAGATCCCCCCCAACCGCCTGAAAACAATTCTCCAATATATTATTGTGATACTACAATTCCATCACAGTTGATCAATTCCAAAGAAATCTAGAGCTAGAGAAAAGAACGAGCAAAGAGTTCTTTTCTTTCCTTTTCAAAGACAATTTTCCAACCTAAGGTAATCACCAATCCCACTTCTTTTATTTTCAAGCATCATTAGACAACATTCGATGCAGCAATCATATAAGAAGTTCCATTTAAAACTCAGAATCATAAGTTTCCTAGTCACAAGAGTAACTCCAGCTATGAATTTAACTCTTTCACCTTCTCTTTGTTAATCAAAATCAAGATAGAAGTTCACTTAAATATAAAGAAAGAATTAGCTTTTAGATAGGGGTTTGTGGCTGCCTGGCACCACTCAAAACAGCTGAGAGAAACGGCAACGGACTAACAGCACAACAGTGCACCGCACCGGAGAACGACTGTCCTGTCCACGGTCGTGCGACGACGGAGACACAGCAGCGGCTTCGGCCGTCACAAGCGCCAAGTGACATAGCGAGCTGCAGGGGAAGTGGCAAACGGCACTGCTGCTGCCCCACCAGCGCCTGAAGAGGCCCCGCATCGGTGAGCAGCAGGGACAGACGATGGCCGGTGGCTGGGGCAGGACCATGCGGCGGCGGATGTGAGAGTCGAGAGAGAGTGAGTGAGAGAGGGGGAATTCGATGAGAGGGGGAGGAGCATGGAACCGGCGATGGTGAGGTGTCGCGGTGGAGTCGGCCAGGAAGGGAGTGGCGGTGGCACTGCAATGAGTGTGACTTGTGTGAATTTTGAATTTGTGGGAGATGGAGAAGATGGGCGTGTAAAATAGAATGGGCTTTTTAGTTGGACTTCATTTAGTAAAGCAATTAATTGAAAGAACGGGCCAGTAAGTAATGTTTTGAGTTAGAATTTTGGGGTTGAAGGAGTTAAATATTTGTGGTGTGCTGGAACTCTAAATAAAGAGTTAATGGAATAATTAATTATTTGTTGGAGTTATTATTTAATTCCCGAACAGATAAATAATTTGCGAATTGATTCTTTTTTTTTTTCGAAATAAAGTATTGAAATGGATAGCGCCTTTAATTAAATTCCAAGACGTAACTAATTGCGAGTTTAGCCATGAGTGTAATGGGGTCGAGGGTGTAGGATTCTCGGGACGTGTGAGTAACGAAATTCAAGTATAAACGCATGAGGTGAACTTTTCTATCCTACATACTAATGTGGATGAAAATATAAAAATGTGAATCTATGTTTGTTGTTTATATAAATGATGTTGTCTTGCCATAAATGATTTGTTTTATGCCTATCTGTTTGGTTGGAACGTAAGAATCGAATTCGGGTCCAAGTGAGGGTGGTGTCCCTACTTGGATTAGTGTACACAAGTGGCCGTGGAAGGTGGCCACCTTCCACGGGTCACAAATAAAGTTATGGAGGCCGTGGGAGGTGGCCACCTCCCCGGCTGGAGAAAAAGGTAGGTGACCGTGAGAGAGCACCATCTCCACGGCACTTGGTGTTCAGATATGGCGAAAAGAAAGAAAGAACTTAGACTGATCAGTTGAACTTTAGCTCACAAAGAATTTGGTAATCTCGGGCCTTTTAAAATAAAACCCTCGAGTGTTACTGTGATGGCATGACAATATTTTCATTTTATATATGTATATTTCGGCAATGTGTTCACTGAATATTTTTATACTCAGCCCTGCATATATTTCTAAATGTGCAGGTTGAGCAGTGACGGTGGAGAATGCTGAGCAGAGTTATGATTTTCTTTTTATTTTAAGTAGAGGCTCTCGGCGGTGCATGTCTCCATACATGTGACCGTGTTAATTCCGCTGCGTATTAAGGTTTTAGATGACATCGACTGTTACTCTTATAATTATTTATTAAAATGTAAGATTTCCATTCGAGTTCTGGTGATTAAGAGTTGATTTGAAATTGTATCCCTTTATTTCTAGGTGAATATTCGGTCATTGTTTACCCCCTTTCTATTCCCCTCTTCTTATTTCCCACCCCTAGCCACGGTTTCCCGGCTTTGCTATTCATAGCAAAGTGCGGTCGTGACAAGCCTACTCATGGGTACGACTCTGAACTTGAAGAATCTGAAGAGGAGTTTATCCAAGGACGTCTGGAGGTATGGCTGACTAAGGAACTGCTGGAGTCGATGAGGCATTTCGACGATCAGAAACGGGCCACGGCGTACAAGGAAAGGTGCAGTGCAGGGAAAATGGCTAAGTCTGGCAAGCAGTACAGTCCCAAGGAGCTTCGGATGATTGCATGCGATGAGGACTTCCGCGCATGTATCTATTCAATCGGTTTAGAGTGATTGCTAAAGAGCCAGGAGAAGGTGCCAGTGGACCTAGCACGGGAGTTTTTCTCAACGTTCCAATTAAAGAACACCTCTGACCTCGACACGGACTCCATAACATTCAGGCTTTTCAATGAAGAACACGAGATGAGCATCCTGGGAATGGTCCTTGAAAATGGGGTTGTTTACCCAGGCTGAGGATGATGAAGGAATATGGAATGAGAGGATGGTTGGCGTACCGAAGAACACGCCAGGATTCAAAGTACAAGCAGCATGGGAACTAATCACTCACTCCAAGGCAGGGGCGTTCAAGTCAAGCTACTCCAAGGCTTCTCACATCGAGGACAAAATCCTCCATTTTGCTCAGACGTGTATCAGTTACAACTTGATGGGAACTGCAAATTCAGCTCTAACAACAACCGACCTTTATTTCACTTGGTGCATGGCAAAAGGTGTTAAAGTGTATCTAGGCTATTGGCTGGCTCAAGCATGCCACCAAATGACAAGCAACCCTGCTCGTCATATGTATACCTGCCACCTCCTCGGCGCCTACCTCCAGGGGAACATTGAAATGAAGATAGCCAAAGCCGCTCCCTTGGTCGTCATGTGCGAACCCCCGGAGGTTTTCAGCGTTGAATACTTTTTCAACAAGGGGTTGCTCCAATCTCACGGCAAACAAACTTTCTTCTACACGGTAGGAGATAAGGTGAAGGCGGAGGCCGAGGAGGCTGCGGAGGCTATGCCGAGTGAAGAGGTCGAGGAGCTGAGAAAGGATGTCCAGGATGTGAGGAAAGAAATGTAGGTGATGAGGAAAGATATGGTGAGAGAGCTTGGGGGGATAAGGAAAGAATTGAACGGGAGCCGTGAAGAGGTGAAGACCCTGCAGGGCAATATTGCGGACTTGGCGGTGAAGTCCGCCAAGCAAAATGAGCGGATGACGGAGGCTGTGGAGCTTGTAATGAAGATGTTGAAATGGTTGGAGAAGATACTCCCCTTGACCCAGTCGAAGGTAACTCCTGGGTCCAGCAGCGAGGTCAGACAACCACGC
>NC_062965.1:38100000-38217819 GCF_023119035.1 Salvia hispanica | reverse complement strand
TCATAGAGTTTTATTGTTCAACTCATAACAGTCTCAACATATAATCACTTGCATAACAACATTTATTTTGCATAATCACATTTTGCAAGTTCACATGCAAGCATAATTATCACAATTTTCCAAATATCACAACAATCTCCCATTCGCTTCAACTTCCAATATTTCATAATTCAAATCAATATTCAAGAGATACTTGTTACCTCATTCATCGTGGTTGAGCGGAGACGAGTTGCGGTGTTGAGTCTTCAACGATTATCCATTAATCAATTTATACAACTTTCAAATTTTATTACAACAAGACTCTTGGGTCCAGAGCGAAAAGAACTGAGGCTCTGATACCAACTGTAACGACCCGCCCATTTAGGGTATAATAAATGCGGCGTTCGCTAACTAGGTAGACTTAAAAGCATTAAAGATCATAAACTAGGGTTTCAATAGAAAGGGATTTGACCAAAACATTAAATGAACAATTAAGTAGAGGAAGAATAATGCCTTAGCAAAGGAATTCATCAAAAGATTTATTGAAATAAAAGCTCAACCAAGTTCCTCAAAAAGAATATTTCTAACTGTTCATATTCCAAAACATACCCACGAAAATAAAAGAATAGAAGTATTTATCCCAACAAAAGATCACAGTTTTCATAATCAATAGCGGAAGCGACCAAGAAAGAAGTGAGGCTATGTATGAGGACACAACGACACCTTAAGTACCAACAGATCATTTTATTATTCTCTACTCAACACCGCCGCCCGCTCGTCACCACTCAACCTGCACATAAGGAAAACACATGCAGGGCTGAGTACGATAAACATACTCAATGGGCTCATTGCCGAAAACAGTTTTATCACAAATATAGTTATTATCATCATGCCATTTTCAAGTGTCCATCGGGGTTTTAACTTTAGAAAGACCCGAGGCACCAAAATATCTTCTTTCTCAAATATCACGGTCGCGCAACCATTTTTCTCATAGACGTTTACCATATCCTCATTCTACATGACAAGGAATGCGGCCGCAATCCAGGTCACTAGACCGGCCAACCCGTACGCTGACTCTCGGTCTAACATTGGTGTACACTAACCCAAGTAGAGTTTGCGGCTCTACAAGGATCCGAATTCGATTATAACAATAGTGGCATAGCCACGAGGGATAGGCACGACAAAACAAATCAAGGCATGATAACACATCTTTCATTCTCATCAATATCAGTTTAGGACAATGTCCTTATTTTAAAAGAAAGCCCACCTCTTCGGCTTATCTCGAGAGTATTCTCTTCTCCTCGTTTATCACGCTGAGAGCGCGAAGTATCACCTTTAAATTAGGCGTATCACAAATCAGTTTCAATCATTGATTTCAAAATATGCATGTTTCCTATATTTCCCTTTTTCCCATCGATTACTTTCAAAATCATCAATCAAAATCAAAGTATGATTAGAGAACACCGATTGATCGGTAGAAGAAGAGGAGATCAATAATTAAAGTACCTTTTCCAAAAGAACGAATGGTAGAAACAAGGAATTAGTCTTGATTCTTCAATAATCTCTTGAATTTCACTTGAATTCTTCTCAATTGATGAAGAAATCTTGAAGAAAACTTGAAGAAAATATGGAGAAAGTGGGAGAGAGATTTTCGAAACTTATGGGGAGAGTGGGCGCCGGTTTTGATCTCTAGGGTTTAGAATCTCTCATGTATTTATAGAGTGCCAAAAATAATATCCCAATAATTAAATAAATAGAGATTTGGGGAAGATTTGTTGGTTATAGGGGCCGAAAATTTGGAGGTGGTTAGGAGAGAATTTTCGAAATCTAGGCTATTAATTTAGCCTATGATTTAAATTCAAATATTTCACGGAGTAGAATAATATATCACGGAGCAAGAATAAATAATTAAATCTCCCCAATTATAGCCAAAAGTGGCGTGACTTTTTTTCCTCTTCCAATAAGGAATAAATTCAAATCCTAATTTAATTAGGATATGGCAAGATATGGTAGATATTTTGGTTTATTTATATTTATTCATGGAATAGAATAAATAAGGGATCAATAAAATAATAAATAATTCCCTCTTCTCCAAAATATGAGATTTTCGAAAATCTCATGGGAATAAATGATAGTGGTGGTTCGAAAATTCCATGTAGGAATTATAGAGTATTTGGACTTTGGATTTAATTTGGATAATTATCCCAAACAAATAATTAAATCCAAGAATAATATTATTTCTTCTCCAATAATCATGATGGCCGAAAATTCCACATAACAAATATGTTCCTATTTAATTCTCACTCATCCCTTAGGAAAATAATTCCCCACAATTATATTACTCCGCATCAAATATTCACATATTCAGATCAATCATCTCTTCATTTCCACTCCATTTTCTCATCGTATTGACCTTTCAACGGTCACATCATTTTTTCCACATCTTTGACTATTCAATAGCCACGTCAACATTTCAACAAGTTGACTATTCAACTCAATCAAAAATCCCATACGCAATTAGGTCACATAGACACTATGCAATTAATCACTCATCAATTAATTCACATATCATAGCATTTAAGGCATTTAATGCAAAAATTTTATAACCCGAAAATTAGGGTTTGAAAAAGTGGGGCGTTACACCGCCCGTGTCTAAGCCAGTGTCAATCCCAACGAAATCAAAGTCCCTGACGGTTAGGAAACCAGAGTCCGATCAACCAGAGAAGGAAGAAGAGGAACCAGCAAGAAAGAAAGTAAAGATGTCCCGCCCCGGGATCCCACCCCAATCTGGCTCTCGAGGGAGCCAGACCCAGAAGTGAATTACCCCCATGACCAAGTAACTTTTAATTTCTGCTTTTAGTTATTTTGTTGTCTTTGTTTTTGTGTATGTTTTGTTTGTTATTTGCTATATGTGATTGTCTTTTCCCACTTAGCCCAATGCTTGGTCTAAGTGTGAAAAGTTTATATTTTCTGGTTTTATTGTGTCTTCTCCCACTTAACCCGTTGCTCGGTCTAAGTGTGAGAAGTTTTTCTGTTTTGTTTTATTTGTGTCTTCTCCCACTTAGCCCGATGCTCGGTCTAAGTGTGAGAAGTTTTTATTTGTATAAATTGTTTATTGTGTGTTGAATTGACTACCCTTTTCCCCCCTTCACGACGATGGCTTGGGGACAAGCTTGTGTGAAGTGGGAGGGGGAGAGGAGTCAATGCGTGTAGTTGTCAGTATGCTAAGAGTAGTTAGGTCTAGGTTTTGTTTATGTCGCATGAGCCAGTGAATATAATACGGCATGATCTTATTAGTGAAAGTAATTGAAGATAGGATGTATTTCAACATGGAAGCCTTTTCCTTTAATAAGCCAAGTCAATGTGGATGAAGTAAGAACGATAGAGGATGCCTTAATTTACTTAGTTGTGAAGCCCCACTATAAGAGTGAGTTATAAGCCTTAAATAAATTTGAGCTAACACATGTAAAGGGACCGCCACTGAATGCTTAGGGAGAAGAGTCATGAAGGAAAAAAATAGGGGAATTGGGTTATGAAGGTATAAGCTGGACGAAGTCCAGAGGAGAGAAGAGAAAAATGGAGGAATAAGCTGGACAAAGTCCAGAGTAAAAAAAATGATGAAAAAAAAAGAGGAGGTATAAGCTGGACGAAGTCCAGAGGGAATATGTCTAAGGGCAGGAAGCAATAGTAACCTGACCCAGGAAAAAAAGGGAGAACGAAGTATAAAAAAGGAGAAAACTCTCATAACCCGACGCTTCAGTGGTATGGCAATAACTTAAGAGAGAATCGGTCCTAACATCCCTGGTGAGGAATGAGTGATCGAGTGAATCCAACAATTGGGGAAGTAAAGGGCTATCTTGACGAACTGACAGATTGACTATGTAGAGGAAGGGAAAGGGCCTATTTGGAGGAGTGCAGCCTGTTGGATTGACCTTAATCTTGTGGGGACGGTTGGCTAAAAAGTTGAAGTTAGTTCATGCATATGTGTTTATGTGTTTTCATTTATTTTAAGTGTTTATATTTGTACGTCAGTTATGTCTAGGTCTAGGAGTCTTTGTTAAGTTAGAGTCTAGGAGTCGGTCAGGGGATAACCATGCTTTGAAATTCGCCTTATTCTTTTTCTTGTCTTTATACTTGAGGACAAGTATGGTTTAAGTGTGAGCAGTTTGATAAGGCTAATTTCATGCATCGGTTATGTGGTGAAAAAACACTTTATTTTACTGGGTCTAACGCAGTTTTTAAGCCAGGTGTGTGAAGGAATCGCTAGATCCAGGAAGAGCTGAAGACAATGGACTAGCGAAAGAAAATGAAGGAAAGTGAGCAGAGTTGAAGAGAAAAATGGCTAGACGAAGGAAGTCAATAGCTGAGCGCAACAAAGACTATTCATACCTCGCTGGACCCACTTTAACGCCTATAAATAAAGGAGCATGCAGCACACGCCGGAGACATGATGTTTGCTCTCAGCTCACACACTCACACACACACTTGGGAAAAATGGGAATTCGGAGGTAGTTAAAGGTTTTTAGGGGTTCATCTTCGGTGAAAGTCAGTCGTAACACCGTCCTTGCGAAGGGCGAAGATACAATCTATTTACATTCTGTTTTTGCAATTTATTCCGTTGAACTTCATCGTTTTGGAAGTCGATTTGGTTGTTGCTATTACCGATTATCTATGCATTTAGTTTTTGTCATGATAGTGTTTATCTTGTGTTGATTTACGTTGATTCCGTGATTTTGAGACTTAATTTCGGCAGTTAAATGTTATTCTCTGTTTTGGATAATTCTGTGCTTGATCTGGGGAATACGGTTGTGGATCTGTGTTGTTGTTGCTGATCGGAGGTTGTTTGGCGAATCTATAGCTGTGGGTATACTTTTGGTCGGAGTTTGTTTCGGATGCTTGGATCCAGAAGTGGATTTAGCATCCGAAATGTGGATTTGAACAGGGGAAATCGAGTTGTGCATGGATTTTGAGTTTTCTGCTTTCTTTCTGTTTTACTTCGTCTAGTAGTCGCAGATCTGCTTGGTTTTGAATTGTTCTTCGTTTAATTGTCTTCAAGCTAGTCTGTTTCGTTTCCGATTCGCGTTCCATTTCTGTTTTACTGAAATTTTTATGCAAGTTGATTGGAGAAGATGATGTCGCTGTTAGTTGGTACTTTAGTTAGTTATTTTTCAGCTTTTCATCCGTACTTTATCTTTTCAGCAAATGGTCCCCACCGTCAGTTCATTTCCCAGGTCTAGGTAATTTAGGAAACAGTTCTTAGAGCTAGTGGTAGTATTGCTTGTTTTCCAGTTTACATGCATGATTTCTGTTCTGCCTAGATCTAGCTGTTAGCGTAGCAAACTTTCAACTCCAAGTTTAGTTTAATTTCCTCAACCCAAAAATCCGTGGCAGCAACCAACCCAAAAATAGTCCCTAATCCTTGAGCATGTTTAATTTCGCATCCATCTCTGTGGGATCGATCCCTACTTCCCTGTGCTAATTTTAGTATAAGTGGTTGAGGGTTTTTTAAGCGATAATCTGTGTGTCCAACGACCGAGATTTTCCAACGATCCGTGAGTTCCTAGACCTTGTGATCTAGTGGATTCACTGGACCTAGGAGACTTGTTATTTCTTTCTGTGCACACATACACAAAAAAAATTTCACGAGCTTCAAGGAGATACAGATCAGATCCTTCTCATGTTATTCGGGCTGCATCGATTGAAGTACAACCAGACTTGACATACGAGAAAGAACCGGTTCAGATTTTAGCAAGAGAGGTCAAAGAGCTCAGAAATAAAAGAATAGTGCTTGTTAAAGTACTGTGGCGAAGTCATAAAATAGAAGAAGCTACATGAGAGCCTGAAGATACGATGAGACAGCAATACCCCTACCTTTTTTAGTCAGGTATCAATTTCGGGGATGAAATTTCCTAAGTGGGGGAGAATTGTGATATCCCAAATTTAGAAAAAATAGAAATTAGAAATTATATTTTAGTTAGTGGTTATAATGACAACCCCTCTTAGGTTTGTGTTAAAATGACAACCCCTCTTAAAATGACATCGTGACACTACTTATACATCAGTATTATAAATGCTACACAACAATATTACAAACACTACACATCAATCTATAGATTGTTGTATAGTGTGTCGGATATTGCTGGACAAGAAATATTGCTGGATAAAGACCAGCAAATTGTTGACCGTCTTTTTCAGTTTTTTTTTTCCACGAAACAGCTTATTATTCGTCCACGTGTACAAATGATTGGTTAGGAATGGTGGTTTGGTGTTATTTTAAAGGGTGGTGGCACCCTAACATGCCCTTGTATTCATATCCTTTTTCCATATATTGTTCAAACATTCAGCTGAATCTCAACCCCATGATTTTGTCATCTAACGGTTAGATTAATGCCACGTGTCATTTAATAATGCACATTTTCATTCTAATAATGTACACCGACTAATAATGTAGCATTATAATCTAATAATGTAGATTTTCATTCTATTAATGTACACCGACTAATAATGCAACATTATAGTCTAATAATGCATTTGATCACAACCATCCAATTCAAGGATCCAAGGGCTGTGATTTGTTTGAAGCTTAACACCAAAGAGCTGTGAAGGACCCTAATACACCCCTATATATATATGGTGTTATTCGTCCACGTGTACAAATGATTGGCTAGGAATGGTGGTATAGTGTTATTTTAAAGGGTGGTGACACCCTAACATGCCTATATATATATATATATATATATATATATATATATATATATATAGATAGGAGTGCAGTATAATAGTGCCACCATAGCACCAATATAGTCCGTTAGATCTCATTTATGGATGCCTAAGATTAAGTTTCGTGAAAAAACACGGGTTTGCAGTCTACTGTATTAGATATTGCAGTCTATTGTATTAGATATTGTAGTCGTGGTAAACTGCAATATTGTTGTGGTAAGACTGCAATATTCAATGAACAACACTGCAATATGGTAACGTAAAATTAGAAATTTCATATTTTACCCCTCCGTGTTTTTACACGTGGCAGCATTTCAAGCACACGATTTTCAGATCCAATGGCCTAAAATGGTGGTATGGTGTTACAATAAAGAGTGTTGTCATTTTAATACATCCCTATATACACCATACCACCATTTTAGGCCATTGGATTTGAAAATCGTGTGTTTGTCATGTTGCCATGTGTAAAAACACGGAGGGGTAAAATAGGAAATTTCTAATTTTACGTTACCAGATTGCAGTGCTTTTCATTGAATATTGCAGTCTTACCACAACAATATTGCAAGTAGGTTTACCACGATCTACAATATCTAATAAAGTAGACTGCAATATCTAATACAATAGACTGCAAACCCGTGTTTTTTCACGAAACTTAATCCTAGGCGTCCATAAATGAGATCTAACGGACTATATTGGTGGTATGCTGTTATCCTATCTATGGTGGCACCATAGTGCACCCCTAAATATATATATAAATATATATATATATATGTATATATATATATATGTATATATATATGTTGTTAGAATAGAAGAGGTAAAGATAGGAATTTTTAAAAAAAATAAGAAAAAGGAAATAGATAATAAGAAAAGGAGAAAGAAATAGAATAGAAAGTGATGAGTAAGTTAAGAAAAAGAAACGTGTCTCATGGGGGAAAATTAGAAAGAAGAAAAAGGAAAAAAGGAAAAAGAAAATAGAAATTAAAATTCATCCTCATCCTTCTCCTCTCCTTTTCGCGCTCTCTCTACGCTACCCTCTTTCTCTCTGTAAAATTTCAACAACTCTCTACTCCCTCCGATCAGCCACCGTGATATCTCCAATCACTCCACCGGGAAGCATGCTGTACCCACTGCCAATCCAAGCTCTCAATTTTCCCTAGTTTTTCTCAATTTTGGAACTGAGGTTGCAAACCCACTTCCATTTAGATTTTCAAATTAGTTGAAATTAGAGGTTAGATTCCTCCATAACCTCCTTAATCTTGTTTCTAAGCATAGTAGTGATGTTAATTTGATTTGATTCTTGCTGTTGGAGTCGAAATTAGGGTTCTTGAATTTGGGGATTTTGTTGCTTTGATGCTTTTGTGTAAATTGGCTATGCAATTATGCAATTGGAAGTATGTAATGACATTTAAGCATGAAAGTGATAGAAAAAGCTACGTTTGGTGATGATCTGTGACCATATGCTCTTGCCATGGGTTTTAAAGCTACCTTCTTGATGGTAATGTTGGGGCTGATCTTGTTGTGAAGTTTAGTATTGGTTGTTGATGCTTAAGCAAGCTGAAAATTCTTAAAAAGGATATGGTGAAAGAGGTTTAGTTGTTGGTTGATATCAAAAGACTTTTGGTTATGTGTTTAGCTTCAAAATGTCAAATTTTTGAGTTTAATGTTGAAATAAAGTTGTTGTCCCATATTTTGAAAATTAATTAGGTTTGGTTTATGGAGGAAAATGGAGTTTTGAGGTTTATAATTTTGGGACAGCCGGGTATAGCCCTCTTTTTCCGGAGTTATTGAATAATACTCCCTCCGTCTCGCTTTAGGAGTCCCGGTTGAGTCGGGCACATGTTTTAAGAAAAAAGTGTTTGAGTGTGTAATAAATAAATATTGTAGTGGATGTTGGGACCCAGTTTTAATTGAGTGTCCAATAAATAAATATTGTAGTGGATGTTGGGACCCACTTTTAACACTTTTTTATTAGTTGTAGTGGATGTTGGGACCCACTTTTAACACTTTTAACACTTTGTAGGCATTTTTTATTAATTTATCTCGACCAGGACTCCTAAAGCGGGACGCCCAAAATTGATCAACCGGGACTCCGAAAGCGGGACAGAGGGAGTATTATTGAATTACTTTGCTTCTTTTTGCTATAAATGAAGTTAGAAATCTTTTAACTTGCATACATATTATATTTGGCTTATTTTGTGATAAAGGGAAGCATATTGAAAGTGAAATAGATAGATGTGATGATTTGGCTTTATTTGTGTTTATTTATAAACTGTGTATGTGATTGTTTGAAAAATTAGGTGAACCGAGTGCAGGCACAAGCGATACTGGAAAGGGGCACATCCATGGTTGACTAAACAGGTAATAGAGTTTTTGTGACGTGTACAGGTAGTGTACGCGGGTTCTAGAGTTTAATCTCTTTAACTTCGGGACATATTGCTACATATTTATATGTTTTATTGTGCAATAGAGATTAAATATGGTTGTGTGAATGGTATAACTCAATGACATAAATGAGATATGGAAAGGTAAGAGAACTGGTATGATATATGATATGCAAAGTGATTTAAGTAATTATATGTGTTGAATAATGTGAAGGTTGATATGAAATAGTTGTGTTATGCCCCATTGCTTGAGTAAATCACAGGGTATAGTTGGCATCTACTGCACACATGTTTGATCATTCGTGTTCCGGATAAACGAAGCGATGATCCATATAATATGTTGATAGTTGATATGAGCCCTATACGGGTAGTATGTGACAAATGCCTTATGATAGGCTATATGAAAGATATACAACATTTGGTAGTATCTCACTCAGATGTATACATGACAAAGGCCCTCATCGGGCTATTTATAGTGTCCGTGTACCCGTGTCCAACGCTAAGCATAATTTGGGGCTGATATGTGATATGAATGTGATATCTGATTGAGAATTGATGTTTCGTGCCTTGGATAGCTGAATAGTTTTCCTAAAGCATATTGTTGATTAATTAAAGGAATTGATAGATGTATGATATATGTTACTTCGTGCCATATAGTTTTGATTGATAGATTGTAAATGGTTGCATTTGAAAGTATCATCATGACTAATATATTTTGTTTGTTGTATCAAGATAGTTTGGGAGATGTTATATAAAGTGTTAGCAAACTATAATAGACTTTGAAAGGAAAATTGAACCGATATTGCGTAGCATTCCAAGTTATAATTTGATATTTTGTGTAAGTGATATCGATTGAAGTCTTTCGAGATTGATTTCTGGAATGCGTTTACACTACGAGCTTGTTGAAGCTCACCCCCCCTTTCTTCTCCCTCCTGCAGAGTTTAGAAGCGAATGATCTCGCTCGTGGGCAGCTGCACGTGGCATGCTTAGGCTAACTTTTGATTGTATATAGTTGGTTTGGAGATGTAAGGTTATGTAACCTTCTTTTGCTAATGGGATTGTAAATAATTGTCGAAGCATGTTATCGTTACTATGTTATGTATAGTAGTAACTGGTTGTGCTAACAGATTTAGTTACCTATATAATAGTGTTGTATGCTAAGTGTTTGCAGAAAAAAAAAGTTATACCGGTTAAATAGACAGGTTTGAGTTTATCAATCGTACCGAGATGTGACACCACTTATTTGGTTAAAACTAGCCAAGTAAGGGGTGTTACATAAATGATCAATAATAGTTTCAATTAACAATAAATAATAAGTGCTTGTATAATTAGTACTCCCTCCGCTAAAAAAAATAGAACACAATTACCATTTTTTGTTGTCCAGAAAATATAGAGCACAATCATTTATGGAAAGTTTCAACAAATAATAATCCTACACATCATTCCACTAACACTACTTCTCACTTACTTTATCTCCTTCTCTCTTATTTTTTTCCTTTTTCTCTCACTTTACCAATTCTACATTAAAACTCGTGTCATACACAAATTGCTCTATTTTTTGTGGATGGAGGGAGTATTAAGTACAGTTGCTCCATGCACTTCAAAACTTGAATCAATATTACACAAGGATACTTTAATAGTAGTAATTTGAATCGATATAAATAACATTCAACTGGTACGATTTTCATCTTCGATATTCAAGGGATTTGCTTTGAATTCTAACATGTCTCAGTTCAATTCCATTGTGCACAAAGTGAAGACAGAAAAAGAAAAAATAAAAACAATTGGGTCTAAGGACTTCAATAATTGAATAGATGGATTGCTCAAGTAATGGTGAGATCATTAAATTTTTATTAGGAATAAATTTTTTCAAATTACATATCAATAGTGTTGTTCTGTGAGTAAAGTGAAAAGAATAAAGTAAGATAAAAGGAAAAAATAGAGAGAATGATATTTCTATTTTCAATGTGGCGTTTAGAGTTGGACATTCCAAAAAGAAAAATAATTTACTTAGAGTGGGACAGAGAAGGTATTCAAAAAAAAAATAGTAAAAAATAAGCCAAAAAACATACATATTTCAGACATGTTGACATCGCAAAAGAGAGCCTTGGGCCGATAATAAAAATTTGTATACAATTTTTTTATTTAAAGTGAAAACATCTTAAATCAAACATTTATGCAAAGATGTAGATTCACGTCGGTAAATATAACTCTATACAACATATCATGTAGTCGGTGTGGTCAAGAACTCTATAAACCAATCTTTTCTTACCAGGGAGATGCTCCTTAATATACTCCAAGTTTCCAACCATCTACTGAAACAATCTCATCAGTCTACGATGTAAGTTTTAATACAGAAGTAGTAATGTTTGAAATAGAAATAAATAATATGAGTAAATTAAGAAAGAAAAAAGTAAAATATAAATAAAACCGGAAAGAGATATAAAAAGTGAGTAAAAATTGAGAGCAACTTTATATTTTAATATGAAACTAAATTTGATGAATTGACATAAACAAAAAGATAGTGACTATTTTATATTGACAAATAGAATATTTGTTATTTCATCCGTCCCGTAATAGTGACTCCAATAAGAAGGTTGCGGAAGAGGCCGGCGCGGAGGGGTGGGGAGGAAAGGTGCGAGCCGTAGTTGCGGCGAGGATGGGGCGGTGGGGTCATGGGCGCGGTGACTGATGCACTTTTTATTAGCACTAAAAATAACTGCAAGTATACATGGTACATCTAGTATAGCTAAAGGTCAGTACCGGGATATCGAACACCGGGAATATAATTGCAACTGGCTATTATGTACTAAGCGTCAAATTCTAAACAAGAGAAGTTTTGGTTTTTGAAAGTAAAAACAATTAAAAGCAATCAAACAACTAAATGCAATTAAATCACAAAGATAAAATATGAGAGATAAGAGAATTTTATGGATGTGCGTTCACAATTATGGTTATACAAATTCCAACTACAATACCATAGCACAGTTTATACTTTGAAAAGGACGAGTCACCTAGCTTATACTCATGCGATACAAACGTTGATTACAACATTAGGATTGTCAATCCGATTGAAGTGATTCTTGTATCATCTTGAAGCTCTTTTCAAGACGAAGAGAATGGTGTGTAGAACGCCCCGATCAGACTTCTGGATCGCCGAAAAATTGAGTTTGAAGACAGCTGTCGCGCGCCGCGTTTTTGTGGCGGGCCGCCGCACCTTGGCCAGCATTCGCCGCGCGCAGTCCAGAAGCTTCTGACTCTTTGTGGCGGTCGCCACGCATTTCCCGGCGGTCGCCGGGCTTGTCTTTGTCACCGCTGAGCGCTGGCGGTCGCCGGAAGTGTTGCGGCGGTCGCCGGAGAAGCTCCTGATTTCCTACCTCGCATTTTTACCCCCTTTTTACGCTCAAATATGCACATTTCTCACAAAACATGTCAAAACACCTAAATAGATAAAATATGCAAATAATGGACATGTAATGCAACTTTGACATTAAAAACGGACCACAAAATGGCCTTAAAATAGTGCAAAATCCAAGCGTATCAACTCCCCCAAGCTTGAATATTTGTTTGTCCTCAAACAAAACATGAAAGAAACATAAAATAGACGCACGGAATGAATAAGGACTAGACGTCATAATTGCCTCAAAGGATGAAAGAATAGATTAAGCATGTATTAACGCAATCAAATCAAGCAAGACTTATTAGTGCACTTTCATTACTAACTCGTGGAACACCTTGAATTCATGCACTCACATGTGGCACACTTCCAAAGATGGGAAGTGTTCTCTCACTCTCAAAGTGTATAAAGGTAATGTGTATATAAGCACTCAAATCATGCATCATGCAAAGTTTATCATAGGCTTGCTCAAAGTCTAATCCCTCCTCTACTCGATGTGATTAAGCATCAAAAGTCCAAAAGGTCTTTATCTTTGGTTGTAATGTAGGTTCTTTGGTAGGTGAGGAATATTTGGCTAAAAAGTGACTAAACCCAATAATAGCAAAAGTGATCAATTTCTACCACATCAAGCTTAGCACCCAACCAACAATTCAAATCTCAGTATTTAGACTTTGTCTATATTTCTTCTCATTTTCCAAATTCCTTTGATTTTTCTTTCTTCTCACAACCTTTCACACTTTTTCTTTTTTTTATTTTTTTATTTTGATACGCATCCTTTCTAGAATCAAGCACATATTTAGAATTTTCACTATTTCACAACTTGCACTTTCTTTACATTCAAGCACACTACTTTTTGTACTTTCTTCCTTATCTCTCCAATTCCTTTACAAAATAAGATAGCAAAAACTAACTAACCCAAGGAATTGTCCCCATTATGTTGGCTTCCAAAGAATAGGCTTAAAGGCTCAAAATTGGCTCCAAAGGGAAAAATTTTAAAATTTGAGAGGGTCAAAACTTTTGGATAAAAGTAGGCTAAGAAAAGATGGCCAATCATCCTCCTAAATCAACTTAAACACTATGTAAACTTAGGCAAGACTAGGAGCAAGTTCTAGAAATATATACATGAATGCAGATAAATCACACAAGAATGAAATTAAGGCCCAAATCCTCACAAGGTATAAGCATGATTCAAGGCGAATAAGCAAATTCACTAATTATGCACCTTTTCACCAAACCATCAAATCAAAATGTTAAGCCACACTTAAACATAGATGGAATGTAATATCATTGGCAACTCGGTCTAAAGAGTGTCCCTAAGCATGCGTGTTTCTAAGTTCTTCATGTTAAGTTCATGACATGGATTCAAGAAAACATTTTAGAAAACAAAATTCACCTACGGGATTTTTGAAAAACATCAAAAACAAACTAAAAACCTAAAACTCACGGTCCACCACTTCATCCCCCCAAACTTATTTTCAACAAAGTGTAAAATAAGTTTGTAGAGTCGGTCGGGACGTGAGTGAATTACCAAAAAGAAAACATACCTTGAAAATTTTTGCGTAGAGGTTGGACGGGGTGAAAATTCAAAAAATTCGAAAAATCACGCTGGAGACTGTGCTCAGGTGGCGGACCGCCGCGGCCTGTTCGGCGGTCGCCGCACATCGTCAGATTGTTCCAACGAGCAGGTGGCGGGCTGCCGCAACACATGCGGCGGTCGCCACAGAAGGGTCAGAACCTGCGAAAATTTTTCAAAAATACGAAAACTAAACAAAAATAAAAAAGTACTAAAAAAATGGAAATAAATGGTTGGGCTGCCTCCCAACAAGCGCTTATTTTTCGTCTTTAGCTTGACGTTCTTTGAAGCTCATGTTATCCCCCATCGTGGGAATTCCTTCAGGATGCCTTTGTACCTACAAATTCGCAATGTGAGTATAGAATGAAGAAAATTGTAGTAGGATACAACACATAGTATTTGGAAATCCCCCAAACTTGAACCAAATCTAGGTGTAAACATAATCACATGCAAGACCAAGTAATCCACCTTGAGTCAAAGAGTTCTACAGGAATATTCAAAATTGAGGATTTTTCTCTCACTAAGATTCTCTCCCAACACCATGGATTTCCGATGACTGCCCCACCGCCCACCACCCACCACCTCCGGCCAACTCCGACCATAACCCCCTCCTTGCAACACCATGGTTTACCGGTGACTGCCCCACCACCCACTGCCCACCACCTCCGGCCATCTCCGAACAAAATCCCCTCCTTGCAACACCATGGTTCTCTGGTGACCACCCCATCCATCCTCCATCAGCCGACCACATCCCACACCATCTTGCACTTGTGACGCGCCCAAAATCCCCTCTTGGTCGTTGGGTGCTGGCCTTCGCCTCTCGGCTCCGGGATACGGACCTGTCTGTGTCGAGTATGTCGACACCAATACCCCCCCAACCACAAGAGCTCGAGGCTGCTTCAACCATCCCGGACCACTTAATGGTTTTCCAGTCAGCACAAGCCCCTCCCCTAACGGCAACGAACAAGAATCTGGCCTCGAAAAAATCTAAGGCTCTACTCAAGCTCCGGAAGAACACGCCGGCACCACCAATCAAAGGTGTTGGCCGGAAAAGAATTAATCTATCGCCTTTCCCGGAGGACAAGCAACTCCGGAAGAGGATTGACTTTGGAGAGGGTGATAGCTCGAACTCGGGCAGCCCTCGATGCAAGGGAGCTATCTTCCCGGCTAACCACTCTCACGGCTCGGAGAAAGGGCCAAACATTATGGATCTTGAGGCTGCTGAAGTTCCCAACAAGAAGAACCAAGAAATGAGAATTATTTGCTATGACTCACCCTTCGAGCCTAAATTTTCGCCGGATTCCGGCGAGACTGCCGCTGGTAGCGAGGAGGACGCCGGAAAAAACAAAGACCCTAACTTGCATCAGCCTTGGTCAAAGCTAGAGGATCCCACCAATGCTATTGGAAGAGTAGTTGGTGAGATAGTCAACTTACCTAAATTGAACCTAGAGACAAACTTGCTTTTGGAAAGTACCTTGGAGCCTTGCCACCTTGAGGAGTCACATGGTGCACTAGCCATTGGAGGACAAATGAACCCAAAAAATGACAACATCTTGTTCCTTGCACAATTAGACTCAGCTGACATGGCGGTTCGCCGGAGTACGACCAGGTGGCCCCCGTTCCGACCCCCAAGCTTCTCCTGGCGTCAGACCCAACCCCGATGGCTTCTATGGCAACTAACCCGAGCCTGAATGTGAAGGTTAATGCAATGGAATCTCATCTCCTTCTCCAAATGCCGGCCCCAACTCCAGCGAGGGCTGACCCGGTAGTTGCCTTTGTGCCGTCTCTAGAGGAGTTCCCACCCCTTGAGAGAGGTAGAACCTTGAAGATCCGAGATAAATTTGAAGCTGGCTCGATGCACCGGGGGAATGGCTCGGAGATGCCGAGAGATATCTCGGCTGGACAAGCCTCACGAGTCACGGGTGCCCCGGAGGCTAAATCGGCTCCCGTGGCCCCGGCAGGGGCATGGTCTCTTGAAGGCTCGGCCATCCGCAATCCCGTCGGCCAGCTAGAGACAAGACCGGGACACGCCGAGACACCAGGCGCTTCGAAGGATCGGCCTAAGGAAACATCATCCGTGGCTGGTGCGGGACCTTCGAGCATGACAGGGGACGCACATATTTTAGGGCCGGATAGCTCAATCCATGCCGAAGGAGCAGCGAACCTAGAAGGACATGCGAACAAACAAAAAACCATGGCGGATATGCTTCGAGAAAAGCCAGCTCATGAAGGCCCACAAGTGTTCGTGCCAGAAAAGATCACCAATATTGGGTATGCCAACGTCTCGAATGGGCTGCTGGCAATCTACTTCTCCGGAGCTGAGATCCAGAAGCTAGCGGAGAACGTCAGGCATGCTATTGTGGGTAAGTTCTCACATTCTATTCCAGCTTCTCATCAAATTCAAAAGGCACTTGATAATATTAAGTTTAACCGAGCGTTCTCTTGGAAATACATTAACGCAAAACATATTCTTGTTCAATTTGAGGACATCGCGGATTATGCGAGGATGCTTAGTGGTCCGAAGGGCACCCAATGACGGTCTTCAAATGGACCCCAGAATTTGATGCTTATTGTGAATCTCCGATTGCGGCAGTTTGGTGCAACCTAATTGGTCTTCCTATACACCTTTATGGTCAGTCTGCCCTCTTTGCCATCGGGAAGCTTCTTGGCACGCCGATTCAAGTTGACCGTGCCACGGCTGACAAAACAAGGCTATCATTCGCACGTATTTGTATTGAAATTGACATCACAAAGCCACCCCCGGAGGAGATCATCCTCGACATTTATGGCCGTGAGACGATGCATCAAGTCAGATGGGGTAAGATCCCGGCTTATTGTCGGGAATGCAAGCATGTGGGGAATACAAGTGAAGTGTGCTATGCATCGGGCAAAATGGAAAGGCCGGAGAAGAGGGACTATAACAAGGCAACTCCAAGACAAAAACAATATGGGGGCCAAAGCGGGAAAGGAAAACAAGATCAATCGTACCAAAAACCAAGAGAAAATGAAAGGGAACATCACAAGAAGAATCAAGGGAATGGAATGCCGAGGAATGACATGAGTATTGTGGTAAGGGAAGAATCCGGGGATCCCCCTAACCCCGGGATCAAAGGGAAGGGAGGTAACAACGCAGAGTGGCTGGGCCCCGACATCATGGGCGGCTCTTCGGGTACACATGGTGGGACGTCTCGGACTAAAGATGGGCGAGGTGGGAGAGATGGGTGCGTAGCTCCGGGACATCCCACGAGCATGGTTCTGGACCTGGATCTAGCCACCATCCCGCAAGAGAGTGGCTACACTAGTACTATAAGAGGATACCACATTGGCCGCCGAGGGACGCTACATAATGCTCGAGGTGGTTCAAGAGGGGCTGGTTGTCACTCATCGGCAGGGGGCCGCGGCAACTCAGCACAAGGGAACTACATGAGCTTCAACCAATACTACTCTCTCATGGCAAATTGTGAATTTGACGTTGATGGCTATGGGGAGAGTGGAGCCTCGGAGATGGACGCGCAGCCTTCGTACGAAGCAAACGCTAGCACCCCCTTGCGCATTGAAGAGGGGAATGGACTTCAAGTCACCAAATTCCAAGGGGAGGGCCTCTTCCTCTCCGGGTACGAACCCACCCTGTTAATTTATGTCGTTCAATTTCTTGTTTTGGAACGTTAAGGGAATCGCTAATGCACCTACCCAAAACGTCCTTAAACGACTAATTAAAAATTACAATGTTGGCTTTCTTGCAATAATGGAACCGCTCATACTCCCCAACCCGGAACGATACTCAAAGGCTTTGGGGCTGGTCTTCAAAGGCTCCAACACCAACGGAAAGATCTAGATTTTTGTGGAAGAAGGGGTGGATTTTGTAGTTGAGGATGATTCGGAGCAGATCCTACATGGCCGATTCTCATCTCCTCGGCTAGCTACACATATTGCCATCTCGGCCGTCTATGCCAAGTGCGCCAGGGCAGAAAGGTACTTGCTATGGGATAAAATGAGGGAACTTTCAAACAGCTTAGATGGGTCACCGTGGATGATCAGGGGGGATTTCAACACCATCTTAATCCCGGGTGATAGGGCTGGTAGCGATACCAACCGGCAGGCTGAAATGGTTGACTTTGCGGAAACTATTGAGGATTGCAGACTTCTGGATTCGGGCTTTGATGGCTCGGAGTATACTTGGGCTAAGACTGGACTGTTCGAGAGGTTGGATAGGGTCTTGGCTAGTGAGATGTGGGCTAGGACTTTTGAGGCCTCAAGGGTGACAAACCTGCCTCGGGTATCCTCGGATCATGGGCCGGTTCTCGTTCGTTGCAAATTGGCGAACACCACGTCCACGAGAAATGCCTTCCGATTTCAAAATATGTGGACACGACATGAGGGCTTTTTGGATTTGGTTCGGGAGGCGTGGGTACAACCCTCGGGAGCGCATGGTCTTCTTGGTCTCCAAATCAAACTTGCCAGAGTGAAAAAGACCCTCAAGCGGTGGAATAGAGAGGTGTTTGGCAACATTCACGCCAACATTCACGGCAGCCCAGGCTAGTTTTGAAGCTGACCCCTCGCCCACAAACAGGACAACGATCAACAAAGCTATTGCTACCATCTATGCCTAAAGATGGAAGAGGATTTCTGGCGACAAAAAGTAGCCATGAAATGGCTTGCGGAGGGTAACAAAAACACTAGATTTTATCAAAGCTGGGTGAAGCAATAAAGGGTTCGGCTTCGCATCCATAAAATCCAGGTGAACGGGCGAGAGCTGACAAATGATTTGGAGATTAAAAGCTCTGCGGTTGATTTCTTTACAAACCTCCTTGCCCCGGATGCTCCAGCCCTTGCCAAGTTGGACCCGACTCTCATACAGCCACTTCCCCATTCGGCCCAGCTCGAGGCCTCTCCGAGCCCCCGGATGCGGATGAAGTGAAGAGAGCGATCTTTGATATTTCGGGGGATAGCACACCTGGTCCGGATGGTTTTTCGGCTACCTTCTATCAATCTTGTTGGAGCATTATTGGATCGGATGTTATTGCGGCAGTACAACAGTTCTTCAACGGGGCCTTCTTGCCCCGTAGCATCACGGCGACAAGCATTGTCCTCATCCCAAAGAAAACCCTCCCAGAGACTTGGGCTGATTATCGACCCATTAGTCTTTGCAACGTCATCAACAAAATCATCACCAAGATCCTAACAGC
This sequence comes from Salvia hispanica, assembly GCF_023119035.1. Taxonomy (NCBI): domain Eukaryota; kingdom Viridiplantae; phylum Streptophyta; class Magnoliopsida; order Lamiales; family Lamiaceae; genus Salvia; species Salvia hispanica. The sequence goes on along the minus strand of NC_062965.1, from coordinate 38,198,580 downwards.
GAGAGTCACTCCCCTCCTTCCTTTGGTTATCTCCCCTAACCAAAGTGGTTTTGTGAAAGGGCGGCTCCTCCACGACAATGTCCTCCTTGCCCAAGAGATGTTCCATGAACTCCACAGATGCTCTCCAGTCCCAAATGTTGCGATTAAAATTGATATGGCCAAGGCCTACGATCGCGTCCAATGGCCGTTCCTTATTCAAGTCCTTAGGTGCATGGGTTTCCCGGAAGCTTGGTTGTCCCTTATTGATAGATGTGTGGGCTCGTGTTGGTTTTCAGTCCTCATTAAGGTGCCCCCTTGGGCTTCTTCAAATCCACGTGGGGGCTCAGACAAGGTGACCCTATTTCCCCGGCTTTGTTTGTGATTGCAGCGGAATATCTCTCGAAAGCCCTAGATAAGCTTATTTTGGGCAAGAGAGATATGATATTCAAGGCGGCTCATCGGTGCATGGAAATCAACCACCTTGCCTATGCCGATGACATCATTATTTTTACGCAAGCATCTACACCCGCCTTGTGCCAACTTAGATCTTGCCTCAACGAGTATGAAGCGGTTTCGGGTCAACAGATTAATCTCGGTAAAAGCAATTTTTACATTGCGGAGGCGCACGTGGGATGGTCCAACTCTATTCAGCGGGAAGGAGGCTTCTCACCGGGCTCTTTCCCTTGTACCTATTTGGGAGTGCCTATCTACCATGGCGCCAAACGCACAGAGATGTTCATGTTTCTTCAGGAAAAGATCACCAACAGGATCTCGGGGTAGGCCCACCGACATCTGTCCTTTGGGGGACGGCTCACGCTCATCAAAAGCACCCTAGAAGCGGTCCCGATCCACATCTTCCAAGCCATCGAGCCAACAATCAGCGCACTTAACCAACTGGATCAGCTCATGGCTCGGTTCTTTTGGGACCAGATTTGTCGCCCAACTGCCGAAGGAGGGCTCGGAATACGGAATTTCAAAGAGGTACTGCGAGCCTTCACTATCAAATTGTGGTGGTGATTCCGGGAGAAAAACTCCCTCTGGGCAAGATATTTGATGGTTAAATATTACTCCAACTCGTCGCCGCTCATGCATGGTGCCTCGAGCCGAGCCAGCCCAACTTGGAGGAGGATTCTAAGAGCTAGACCCTATGCGCAACCGCACATCCAATGGCTGGTTGGGGAAGGAAAACTTTACTTCTGGGATGATATATGGATTGGCAACAATACCTTGAGAGAACTATTCCTTGATGAGAGGGGCAGCCCTAGGAACCTCGTTTCGGAGTTCATTAGGAACGGAGAAACTTGGGACGAGCCCAAACTACAGCAGCTACAAGACCAGGCCGGCCTACCTCAGCATATCATTATGATGATTAGGAATACCCCAATCATTTTGGGGGGGCCGGACGTCCCAAGATGGTCCTTATCCCGTCTTGGCGATTTCTCGGTGTCCTCTACTTGGGATACTATCCGCACACAGAGGCCGATTGTACCTAGCCTTGATGACATTTGGAAGGCCAGACTCACCTCGTCCATTTACATTTTTGTTTGGAGACTCCTGTCGAATCGAATTCCAGTTGACACCAAGCTCCAATGGCGCAAGATTGAGCTGGCGTCTAAGTGCCTTTGCTGCCCCCTTAGACCCGGCACGGAGTCCCTCCAGCACCTCTTCATTCAAGGCAGCGGGGCCTCGAGAGTATGGAGAGAGTTCGATGGCTGGTTTGAAGGATCCTCTCCACCGCTACGCATCAATGACACTATCCCGGATAGGCTTGAAGTGTGGGCTCAAAGAACTCATCAAACAAGTAAGAAACACTTGAGTCGATCCATGCCATACCTCATCTTGTGGTTCCTTTGGGCTGAACGAAATAGGAGCCGCCATCAAGAGACACAGTTCAAGCTGTTCAATGCGATTTGGCAAGTTCAAATGTTTGTTCGAAACAGCATCGCCAATGGAAGTATTAAGCCGAAGCATTGGAAGGATGTCAAGCTTGGCGTGTGCAGCCCAAACCGTGCTGAAGAAAGGCACCCCATACCGCGTGCTTTGGCGGTGAAATTGAACCCCCCGGACCACCCGTGGATCAAACTTAACACGAATGGTGCTTTCGTAGAATCAACAAGGAGAGCAGGGGGTGGAGGCATTGTTCGCGACCACTTGGAAAGATTGGTCGCCGCCTTCACCACCCCTTTAGATGCACAATCAACTTTGGAGGCTGAACTCTTAGCCATGCATCATGGAATGTCCTTGGCCAGAGAGTTTGCCCAGCCAATTTGGGTTGAATCGGACGCGCCCAAGCAATCAGCTAAGCCAAGGGTTTAAGCTGGGGCCCAGCCCACGCTCGCCGAACTATGGCTCACCTGGCCTTGCATAGGAGACTTGGAGATTACCGTATTTCACTCATCCACCGGGAAGGGAATAGAGCTGCGGATCTTCTAGCCAAAATGGGATTGGAGATTGAGGAATACACTCGCTTCAATATGCCCAAACAACCCCAAGACTTCTAAAAGCCATCGTTCGGTTGGAAGAAACGGGAGTACCTAACATTCGTGTGTGCGATGAGGATCACGGTTAAGCTTCAAACCACGGTGATGACAATCGGCTGCTGCTCCCTCGCGGTCGCCTTAGAGTAGGTAGGTGTCGAGCTTCTCTAGCTTGTCCCCCGTTTACTCTTATGGTGATATTTCCTTGGTAATCTCAAGTTTGTGTTGCTTTTCTTTTGTCCTTGAGAAAGGTTGATAGGGCTGTTTGTCATGTTTCTTCCCGACACGGCACTTTTGGTCGTGGCCAAGTATTGTTTTAACTTGAGTTCTGGAATATAGGGATGAGGGACCCACGAACCCTCCACCGCTTGGTGTTTGATTAAAAAAAAAAGAAAAAGAATATACACAAGTCATGCAAGATAAAATAGCCTCACAATGCTATGAATATGAACTATGCGTATCAACAATCAAATCAACGGGGTATTCAAATCTCATCCATAACAAGAAGCTAATTCAAGCACACCCAACAATGATCAATTCCAATAAATCCAACTCACAAATTCACCAACAAAATATAAAAAGTATATCATCCCCCATCAAACTACATGGTAAACTACCAAAACATATACCAACAACAAAATCATCCAATGAAAGTATTCAAGATCAAAGCTCAGAAATTACAAGAAGAACGTACCTTGCGTTAGTTGACATTTGAGCACAAGAACAATTTGGTAGAATCCAAAGAATTTAATTGAGTGATGTGAATTTGGAGTGTGGGTGTGTGAATAATGTGGAGAAATAGAATGTAAAGAGATGGGATAAAATGGATGCTAGGGTTACAAAGAAAAAAAATGAAAGAAGGAAGGAAGAAACATACCTTTTGTGAAAATCTCGCGTCAAACACGCTGCGGCAGTCGCTGACTGCAGTTCAGCGGACCGTCGTGGATGGTCTGTCCTTACTGTTCCTCTTTCGGCGGGCCGCCGCAATTAACGCGACGACCGCCAACCCTGCTCCAGATTATTATATTTTTTTTTTTAAAAAAAATTTATATATATAAAAAAAACGAAAATAAACTTTAAAACAGAAAAACGTAAATAGTTTTTTTTTTTTTTTGTAAAAACTACTAGCTTTAGTTCCACGGAGGAAAACTTCAGCTCTAGGGAAGAAAAAAAATAAAAACATACTAAACTAGAAAATTAGCAAAAACAAGAAAGAAATCAACATGGAACGTTATATCTCACCGACGCTCTACGGAGCTTATCAAGCGTTGCAGCAGAAGATTTTGCAAACACAGAATTTGACAAAGGATACAAAAGATTGAATCCACGCAGATTGTACCTCAGATGATTTCTCAATTTGGGTTTTTTAGCTTTGCTTCTACTTTCCCTCCATGCATGACTTAATTGTGGATCTTCATCGAATTTAGTTTCGTCAGCAATACAAGGAATTAAAAATCAAAGAGAGAGAAGGTTTGAAAGATTTTACCAATTTGTCGAGCATATGAGAACTTAATTCAAGTATGGAATCATGCTTCTTCTCCCACTTTTCCCATGTTTCCATTGAAGTTGTCAAAGCTTCCATAGCAGTGTCTAATTTATGTTTGCTTTCAGACACCTCCTCTACACATTTCTTACTTCTTTCTAAAATTCCACTCATCAAGTCTTCAAAGCTCTCGTACTCCCATGACTCTGCCCATATCAGAAGTATACTAAAACTGGTCAAAGTCATTGATGCGCTCCTTGCTTTTCCTCAAGTACCTAAAAAAAATCAAAAGCAAAATAAAATTAAATAATATTACACTCTAAATTAGTATAATCAACCTTTCTACAATATCAGCTTAAAGCAAGAATATTCCTCGGCAACGACGCCAAAAACTTGATGCACTTTTTATTAGCACTAAAAATACCTGCAAGTATACATGGTAGATCTAGTATAGCTAAAGGTTAGTACCGGGATATCGAACACGGGGAATATAATTGCAACATGCTATTATGTACTAAGCGTCAAATACTATCTAGAGAAACAAGAGAAGTTTTGGTTTTTGAAAGTAAAAACAATTAAAAGCAATCAAACAACTAAATGCAATTAAATCACAAAGATAAAATATGAGAGATAAGAGAATTCCATGGATGTGCGTTCACAATTATGGTTATACAAATTCCAACTACAATACCCTAGCACAGTTTATACTTTGAAAAGACGAGTCACCTAGCTTAAGCTCATGCGATACAAACGTTGATTACAACATTAGGGCTGTCAATCCTAACACGTAACTCCAAAAAGCTCCTAAGATCCTTGAAAAGTCCTCACTCTCAATTAACAGTGTCGTTTTAAGGGAGGCTAATTGTAGCATCTACTAAGTAAATCTAACTCACTAGAACTCTCTCACAGTTATGAAGCAAGCTATATTAAATCATACAAGATTGTGCCACTCAATCATGCAGCATCAAAACTACTTAGGGAAGAAACAAAGTAAAAATAAATCGGATATTAAATAGAAAAAGGAATTGTATAAACCAATAAAAGTTACTAACACATCCAAAGAATCCTATGAATTTAGTTAGACATAATTGAATAAGCTAAAAACATAGATTGGAGTGAAAACGATTGGAACATAAAACTAAAGCAAATAAAACCCGTAGGTTGAATCCTTGTCGTTCTTAATATTCTAGCTTCTTTTTCCAACCCCTTGCACAATGAAGAACTCTCAAATTTATGCTATGGAAGTAATTGGCAAAAAGATGATGAAGAATTAGGGTTGGAGGAGGAGCTATGAAAGCTCCCCTTTTGGGGGCTAAGGAAGGGTTGGATTCTATGAATGAGGTTATGGGGTATATATAAGCTTGAGAAGGATTTAAATTTGGTAATAAGTTTCCTCCAAGCATTAGGAAAGATATAATTTTCATTCCCCATAGTAGAAGGAAAAGATTTGGCTTCACAAGGTAATATCTCATTTCCTTCTTCAAATTTCCGCCTAGGCTGCTGCAGCTGGCAGTTTTGCGCGACTTTTGTATAACAGCCATAACTCTCTCTCCAGAGAACTCCTATTGAAGTGATTCTTGTACCATCTTGAAGCCCTTTTCAAGACAAAGAGAATGGTGTGTAGAACGCCCCGATCGGACTTCTGGATCGCCGGCAAATTGAGTTTGAAGACAGCTGTCGCGCGCCGTGTTTTTGTGGCGGGCCGCCGCACCTTGGCCGACGGTCACCGCACGCAGTCCAGAAGCTTTTGACTCTTTGTGGCGGTCGCCACGCACTTCCCGGCGGTCGTCGGGCGTGTATTTGTCACCGCTGAGCGCTGGCGGTCGCCAGAAGTGTTGCGGCGGTCGTCGGAGAAGCTCCAGATTTCCTACCTCGCGTTTTTACTCTCTTTTTAGGCTCAAATATGCACATTTCTCTCAAAACATGTCAAAACACCAAAATAGATAAAATATGCAAATAATGGACATGTAATGCAACTTTGACATTAAAAACGGACCACAAAATGGCCTTAAAATAGTTCAAAATGCGAGCGTATCATTGATAAAGGTTGAAACTACTGATAAAGACAGAATCAAGCTCAAAGCTCGTTTGGTGGCTAGGGGTTTTACACAATAAAAAAAAGATGTGGAATTCAATGAGGTGTTTGCTCCTGTTGTGAAGCACACTTCTATCAGAAGCTTGCTTGTTGTGGTGAATCAGATGGATTGGGAATTGCAGCAGCTTGATGTTAAGACTGTTTTTCTCAATGGTGATCTTGAGGAAACAATTTCATGGATCAACCTGAGGGTTATGTGAAGGTTGGGCATGAAAGCAAGGTCTGTTTGCTAAGAAGGAGCATGTATGGACTAAAGCAAAGTTCTAGGCAGTGGAACAAAATATTTGATGAGCAGATGGTGAAGATTGGTTTTCTAAGATCTAAGTTTGATGATTGTATCTACATAAAGAAGAAAGGCAACACTTCAGTATCCTATCTGTTGCTTTATGTAGATGATATGTTCCTTGTCGGACCATCTATGGCTAAGATATAGAAAGTCAAGGCAGATTTGAAGTCTAGCTTTGAAATGAAGGTTCTGGGTGAGGCAAAGAAGATCCTTGGCATCAATATTCAGAGAGACAGAGGTTGTAAGAGGTTGTGGCTATTTCAGTCTGATTATATTGAGAAAGTTCTAAAAAGGTTCAACGTGGATAATGCTAAAGTTGCTACAACACATCTATCACATAGTTTTAAACTATCTAAGGAGCAGGCTCCTAAATCTAAGCAAGAGGCACAGGAGATGGAATCTATTCTTTATGCTAGTATGGTTGGAAGTGTAATGTACACTATGATTTGTACTAGGCCAGACCTAGCCCATGCTATCTAGTTATTAGCAGATACATGGCTGATACTAGGAAAGGGCATTGGAATGCTCTTAAGTGGATTCTTAGGTACTTGAAGAGCACTAGTAGCTGGGGTTGTGTTCAATGGTTGTGATAAGAAGGGTGAGGAAGTTGTGCTGTGCTACTATGATGCAAATTATGCTACAAATCTAGACAACAGAAAGTCTCAAACTGGCTATTTGTTCATAATGTTTGGTACAATGGTCAGTTGGAAGTCAGACTTACAGGGTGTTGTTTTTTTGTCAACAATAGAGGCAGCATATATGGCATTAACAACAGCAGTGTGCAAGAAAGCTTTTGGATTCAGGGTGTTACGTCAGATTTTGGTTATGATCAGAAGACCATGGTTGTCCATTGTGACAGTAGCTCAGCTATGTGCTTAGCTAAACATCAGTATATCGATGAGAGGAGTAAGCACATAGATGTGAGACTACATTTTATTCGAGATGAGATTGAGAATGAGAGAGTGAAGGTGGTCAAGATTGACACCTTGCACAATCCAGCTGACATACTCACAAAGTCTCTAAGAAGAGACAAGTCTATAGGCTTAAGGCCATTCTTTTCTCTCTTAAGGGGGAGGCAAACACTTGGTTCATGAGACAATTGCCGAATTCTATCAAAATATGACCTGATTTCAGGAGGGTGTTTTTGGAAAGTACGGTGAAAACACGATACCGTACTTTTAAGTATGGTATGCGGTATGCCCATACCGAGAGTACGGTATGGGAAAACCTTGAATCAATTTGTAAAGCAAACAATGTGAAATCATATGGGACGTAGGAGTTTTTGATGCACTTAGTTGTAAAGTTAGATAATAGAACCTTTTGAGAAAGTGTACAAAAGCTTTTGCATTATCCCAATATTCTGCACTTGGAAGCATCATCGCCTTACCCTTTTCATCATTCTCACAGAAGTATTTTATCAAAGGAACACATTCTCCTGCCATTCTGTCAAACACAAGTCTGTACTTTAATGCAATATCAAGCATTTTATAGATAGAATTCCACCTAGTTTTCATATCTATGGGCACTGTTGATGTACTAGAAAACTTAGTTAGTATAGCAAACTCCCTAAGTTTGTTCAATCTTCCGGGTAAAGAATAAAGAAACAAAACAGCATTCCTTATAGGCTTAATTGAAGATTTAATCTCTTTCAAACCATCTTTAACAATCAAGTTAAGTATATGGAAAGCACATCTTAAATGCAAATACTTCTCATCGAACATCATATTTGTATCAATTCTCATTCTCCTTTTCAAGTATTCAATCACAGTATCATTAGAAGATGCATTATCAACTACGATTGAAAACAAATTCTCTATTCCCCATTCTCTCAAACAGATCTCAATCAACTTTCCAATTTCTTCCCATGCATGGCTTAGGATTTTAGTGAAGTTGATTATTCTTTTATACAACTTCCGATCAATATCCATAAAATATTTCGTGACAACCATATAATTTATATTGTGAAGAGAGGTCCAAGTGTCAGTATTACTAGTAATACTGCCTCTTTGTCCATTGAAAACACTCACTTTCTTTTGTTTGCTTTCCTTCATTCTCTTCTTTCGGTTTATTGTTGTGGCTTACTCAAGTTGGATTTTCGAACTGATCCAGCTGGCCTATGCATGCCTTCTACCTAACTGCTATTGAACGGTCTGGGGTTTTGGTACCCCTTGCACAACAGAAGACTTGTACAAAACAAATAAATCAGATACCGATTGAAAAGAGGTGATTTACACGGTGTGCGCACAGAAAGAATATAACAGGTTTCCTTGGTCCAGCAAATCCTCTAGATCACGCGGTCTAGGAACTTGTTGGTCGTCGGAAAATCCTGGTCGTCGGACACACAGAGCACTCTTTCAAAAACCCTCAACCACTTTACTAAACCTAGTATAGGGAAGTAGGGATCGATCCCACAGAGATGGATGCGTAATAATCACGTTCAAAAGCATGATTTCCACAGAGATGGATCGATTTGGACATGTTTTTGGGTTTGGCTGCTGCCACGCATTTTTCTTGGGTTGAGGAAAATAAACTTAACTTGGGAATTTAAAACTGCTACGCTAATAGCTAGATCTAGGAGAAACACAAAAGCATGCACGAAAACTACTCGAACTATCACTAGATCTAAGAAACTACTCTAATTACCTAGACCTGGGAAACAAACTGACCGTGGGGACCATGACCGAAAAAGCAGAGTACGGACGAAAAGCTGGCAAAATAACTAACTCGGTACTAACGAACAACGACATCATCTTCTTCAACCAAATTGCGTAAAAACTCAGAATAAAAATAACATGAACCAAATCGGAACAGAGCAGACTGAATCTAAACCATTTTAATGAGTAACGATGAAGAACTAAACAGATCTACAGATGCTAGACGAAGTAAAACAGAAAGCAAGCGGAAAACTCAAAATCCATGCACAACTCAACCTCCTCGCTTCGGATCCAACCTCAGACGCTAAATCCACTCCGGATTCAAGCGTCCGACACAAACTCCAACCAAAAGAAACATTTCATAACTTCAAATTTAAACAACAACCTCCAATCAATCAACAAACCACAGATCTATCACAAAATTCCCAGATCGAGTACTACCGCAGCAAAAACAGAGATCGACATATAACTTGTCACAATAAACTCTCAACAGCAGGATCTATGTAAATCAACTTGAACAGATCACAGATAAACGCAAACTAACAGAGTGAATAGATAAGCAGTAGCATCGGCAACCGAATCGACTCCCAAAAGTGAAGTTCGACCATAAAAGTGCAAAACAAACTGAAATTTAAAGAGATTGTATCTTCGCCCACACGCGGACGGTGTTGCAACTGAACTCTCTGAAGAAATGAACCCCTTCGTAACCCAAACTACCCCAGATCTCCCATTCCCAAGTGTGTGTTATGTGTGTGAGCTAAGAGTGAGCAAAAACGTGATGATTTGTGTGTTGCATGCTCTTCTATTTATAGGCATTGGAGTGGGGCCCAGCGAGGTATAGATAGACTTTGTTGCCCTCAGCTACTGACTCCCTCCTTCACGCCTTCTTTTACCTTAGATTCTGCTCATTTTACTTCATTCCTACACTAGATTGTTTCTTTCAGCACTTCCTTTATCTAGCGATTCTGTCCCACACCTGGCTTATAAACCGTGTTAGAACCAGCAAAATGTAACGCTTTTCACCATATAACCGATGCATGAAATTAGCCTTATCAAACTGCTCACACTTAGACTCTAGACAGACTCCTAGACCTAGACACAATCAAAAACTTAAAAAGTTTAAGAAAAAAAACATACAAACACATAAACACATATACATGAGCTAGCTTCAACTTTTAGGCAACCGTCCCCACAAGATTAAGGTCAATCCAATAGGTTGCACTCCTCCAAATAGGCCATTTCCCTTCCTCTACCTAGCCAATCTGTCAGCTTGTCAAGATTCTTACCCAATTGTTGGATTCACTCGATCACTCATTTCTTACCAGAGATGTTAAGATCGATTCTCTCTTAAGTTATTGCCACACCACTGAAGCGTCGGGTTATGAGAGTTCCTCCTTTTTCCTGGGTCAGGCTATTATTGTTCCTACCCTTTAGGCAACTTCCCCCTGGACTTCGTCCAGCTTATTCCTCCTTATATATATATTTTTTTATTTTCTCCCCCCCTCCCCTTTTATTTTATTTTTTTTCTTCTGGACTTTGTCCAGCTTATTCCTCCATTTCCTCCTATCTTCTGGACTTCGTCCAGCTTATAACACTTTACCCTGGACTTCGTCCAGCTTATACCTTCATAACCCAATTTCCTATTTTTCTCCTTCACAACTCTTCTCCCTAAGCATTCAGTGGCGGCCCTTAAACATGTGTTAGCTCGAAGTTATTTAAGGCTTATAACTCGCTATTATAGTAGGGCTTCACAACTAAGTAAGCAAAGGCATTCTCCATCGTTCTCACTTTACTCAGATTGACTTGGCTTTTTAAAGGAAAAAGCTTCTAAGTTGAAATGCCTCCTACTTTCAATTACTTTCACTAAGGGAATCATGCCGTATTATATTCACTGGCTCATGCGACAAAACTTAGACCTAAAGACTCTTAACATGCAGACAAATTCATGCATTGACTCCTCTCCCCCTCCCACTTCACTCAAGCTTGTCCCCAAGCCATCGTAGTGAAGGGGGGAAACAGAGAGATCAATGCAAAACAACAAAACAGGTTATAAAAACAAAAACTTCTCACACTTAGACCAAGCATTGGGCTAAGTGGGTGAAAAGCACAATAAAACAGAAAATACAAACTTCTCATACTTAGACCACGCAGTGGGCTAAGTGGGAGAAAACACAAACAATTACAAACACACATAGGTAACAGAAATAATAATAAAAAAAACTGAAAGTAAGAAAATTAAAAGTTACTTGGTCATGGGGTGGTGATTCACTTCTGGGGCTGGCTCCCTCGAGAGCCAGACTGGGGTGGGATACCGGGTCGGGTCATCGTTACTTTCTTCTTTGCTGGCTGCTCCAGCTCTTCCTCTTCATGTGCTGACTGTTCGGGTACTGGCTTCCTCACTATAGACTTTGATTTAGGTGGGGCTGGAACTTGTTTGGGAACGGGCGGGGAGATCAACTGCTTGAGCGATTGTTGCGGTTGCTTGACGGAGGGACTGCTCTGACTGGGCTTCTTGACTTCACTGCTGGACCCAGGAGTTACCTTCGACTAGGTCAAGGGGAGCGTCTGCTGCAGCCACTTCAACATTTTCATCGAAAGCTCCACCGCTTCCGTCATTCGCTCATTTTGTTTGGCGCACTTCACCGCCAAATCTGCAATGTTGCCCCTCAGGGCCTTCACTTCCTCCCGATTCCTGTTCAATTCCTTTCTGATCCCACCAAGTTCCTTAATCATTTCCTTCCTCATCAACTGCATCTCTTTCTTCACATCCTGGACTTCCTTTCCTAACTCTTCAACCTCTTCACTTGGCATGGCTTCCTCGACTTCCTCTGGCTTTGCTTTTACCTTGTCTCCTAACGAGTAGAAGAGGGTCTTGGCGCCATGAGTCTGCAGCAACCCCTTGTTGAAAAAATAATCAACACTGAACACCTCCGGGGGTTCGCACATGACTACCAACGGAGCGGCCTTGGCAATCTTCATTTCTATGTTTCGTTGGAGGTAGGCGCCGAGGAGGTGGCAGGTATACATATGACGCGCAGGGTTGCTCGTCATTTGGTGGCATGCCTGAGCCAGCCAATAGCCTAGGTGCACCTTCACGCCTTTCGCCATGCACCATGTGAAGTAGAGGTCGGTAGTTGTAAGAGCTGAATTAGCGGTTCCCATCAAGTTGTAACTGACAAACGTTTGAGCAAAGCGGAGAATTCGGTCTTCGATGTGAGAGGCTTTGGAGTAGCTGGACTTAAACGTTCCCGCCTTGGGGTGAGTGATCAGTTCCCATGCCGTTTGCACCTTGAAACCGGGCGTGTTCTTCGGCACTCCAATCATCCTTTCATTCCATGCCCCCTCTTCAACCTCGGCTTGGGTAAACAACCCCATTCTCAGAGACCATTCTCGGATGCTCATCTCATATTCTTCATTAAAAAGCCTAAACGTTATTGAATCTGCATCAAGATCAGTGGTGTTTTTTAAACGAAAGGTGGAGAAAAACTCCCTTGCTAGATCCACGGGCACCCTCTCCTGGTTGTGCTATAATAACCACTCAAATCCTATCGAATAGATACAAGCGCGGAATTCCTTGTCACATGCAATCATTTTAAGCTCCCTTGAGCTGTACTGCTTCCCAGATTTGGCCATCTTCCCAGCGCTACATCTTTCCTTGTACACCGCGGTCCTCTTCCTCGGTCGTCGAACCGCCTCATCTCCTCTAACAGCCTCTTTAGTCAGCCAGACTTCCGGACGTCCCGGAATAGGCTCTTATTCAGCCTTCTTCAGATTCATAATCGGGCTCGTCTTGTTCCTCGACAGAGGGATCCTCGGTCATAGGGGAAAGGGTCTCCTCAACCTCCTTGACGGAGGGAGCTTTCCTTGACCGAGTAGATGAGGTCGCCGCCGCCTTCCCTTTTCTCGCCCTTTCCTTGGCCAGGCGGCGTTCCTCAGCCTCCGCAGCATCAGGAACTAAGTCATCGACTTCATCAAGGAGACTCCTCCTGGTGCGCCTCCTTTTTGCCCTCTCGTCTATCTTGGGTTCATCTTCATCCTGGTCACCCACTAGGTCCACAATCAATTTCAGCCCTCTCTCGGGCTCCGGTACTACAGTCGCGAGTAGATCTGCTTCTTCCAACAACTTTTCCGGGGTTTCCCCTTCACGTTCCACTATCGGGGTCGCCCCCTCAATATAAATACACCACTTGGGGTCGCCCCCTCTTCCACGAATTCAGGGGTCGCACCCCTGAAATCAATTGGGGTCTCATCCCCAGTTTCCAAAGGGGTTTCCCCCTCAGCAACATCCTTCACAATAGGGGTTTCCCCCTCAAGCGTACTGTCTACAATAGGGGTTTTCCCCTCCACAACTTCATCTAAAACAGGAGTTTCCCCCTCACCAACTTCCTTCCCTTCAAAATTAGGGTACTCGTCACCTTGATTCTCTGTCTCCACCATCGTCCCGCCGTTTGTTGGTCTATCCTCCTCCGGCCGTTCGTGCACCGCCTCCTCTTTCTCCGCCTCCTGTGAAGCGGTTTCTGCGTGTTGAGATTCAGAATCTTGCGGCCTTTCTTCACGAAGATTCGCCGGTTGTGCAGCCGAGTCTGCCGGAATCGTCAGTGGTGGTACGACCGGCGCGGACGTCATCAGGCTAGCGGCGAACAGGGCATATACTTCTTTTGCTTTCTCGACGCTCCCCAATTTCTGCGTCAATTCCGCCAACAGAGTTGGGTCGTACACCGTTCTTTGTGAACTTCCGGTGAGTTGGGTTGAATCCATCACTGCAGATCTGAAATTGACAAAAAAATCTGGTCGAATTTGGGTTAGGGTTTGTTTTCTAGAGAGAGAATGAAAGTAGAGAGAAGGGAGAGTAAATTCAATTTTTTTTCGTCGATTTGGGATTATTGGAGAGAGAGAAGCGACGGTTGCTTTTCTGATGAAAGGATGGTGCAGTTGCAGGCATGAGGTAAGCAACCGTACAACTTCCATAATTATCGGCAGATTTGAAATTCAAATTTTCTCCGTCCCTCCTTGATCTCTTCCTTCAAGCTTTCCTTGACTTCTTCCTTCAGATTCTCCTCTAGATGATTCCCTTGATCATGATCCTATACTTAAAAAAAATTGAAGGTGCCAGACTCCCAGGTCAAGGTTAGAGTATAAAGTATCGGTTTCTTTCGGAGTCTGGTGCTTCAAAAATATTTTTGGATTTTCTTAGTTTGAAAAATAATTAAACTATTTACACACTTCTTTAGAGTATTCCCGAGATTCCCTGGTTCAGTTTGTATTTTCAAAATTGTTAACCTACTACTTGACCCAGGAATTCATCGAGAATACCTCCTCGTCCGTCTAGGCAATAGTTGGGAGTGCATGTAGTGGAACTTCGTCCACCACACACAACTCGGAATTATCCCTATAGACTTTCACTCTATGACCATTGACAAGGAAAGGGACAGAGTTAGGAGCACTTCCCTGGATCTCCACTGCTCCGTTTGCGCGGATGTCGACGATGGTATATGGGCCGATCCGTTTAGACTTCAATTTTCCTGGCATTAGCTTGAGTCGGGACTGGAAAAGGAATACCTTCTGTCCCACATGAAGTTCCTTGACCCGGAGATTCTTATCATGCCATAACTTCGTCCTTTCTTTGTACCACATGGCAGACTCAAATGACTCCAGCCGAAGTTCCTCCAATTCTTGCAATTGTAACTTCCTCTCTTCTTCGTAAGCTATCGGCTTCATGTTCAGCTCTTTTACTACCCAGTATGCCTTGTGCTCAATACCAACAGGTAAGTGACACATCTTGCCAAACACAAGCCTGTAAGGCGACATTCCAATAGGCATTTTAAAAGCAGTTCTGTAGGCCCACAATGCGTCTCCGAGCCTCTTGCTCCAGTCCTTCCTTGACGGATTAACTGTTTTCACCAATATCGCCTTGATCTCGCGATTAGAAATCTCTGCTTGGCCATTAGACTGGGGATGGTAGAGAGTCGACACTCTATGGTGAACACTATATTTCTTCATCAAAGCCTCGATGGTGCGATTACAGAAATGAGTTCCTTGATCCGAGACGATGGCCCGGGGAACTCCATATCTGTTGAAAATATTGGCCTTCAAAAATTTTGCCACCTCCTTCGACTCGCATATTGTGGTGGCCTTAGCTTCTATCCACTTAGACACATAGTCTACTGCAACCAATATATACGTGTTCCCACAAGATGATGGGAACGGTCCCATAAAGTTCATTTCCCACACATCAAAAATTTCGCACACGATCACCGGGACCTGAGGCATCTCGTCCCTCCTTGAAATTCCCCCCGTCTGCTGGCACCTCTCGCAACATTGGCAGAACTCAAAGGCATCCCTATTTAGCGTCGGCCAATAAAAACCGCTGTCCAGAACTTTTCTCGCTGTCTTCCTCGGTCCAAAGTGACCTCCACATGCTAAAGTGTGGCAATGAATTAACACATCTCTTTGTTCCCATTCGGAAATGCAGCGTCTAATCACTTGATCTGAGCACATTTTCCACAGGTAAGGGTCGTCCCAAAAGTAATATTTAGCTTCGCTTCTAATCTTTATCCTCTGGGCCCGGGAAACTTCGTCCGAACTTGGCATCTCTCCCGTGACCAAGTAGTTGGCTAAATCAGCAAACCACGGTTCTGCGTTCAGTGTGCGCTTCCCCTTATCCGATTCCCCTAGACCGGTTAGAGCCAAAACTGCTTCCCAGTTAGGTGGTCTAGGAAATTTCTCCAGAAGGTACAAATGCTCCTCGGGGAAGGCATCGGGTATGGCCTCTTCTGTTTCCCCCTGATGTATTCTGCTCAAGTGATCGGCTACTCTATTCTCCGTTCCTCTTTTGTCTCTTACTTCCCAATCAAACTCCTGCAAGAGTAACACCCAACGGATTAATCTCGGCATAGACTCCTTCTTAGCCAGCAAGTACTTTATCGCCGCGTGATCCGTGAAGACTATTACCCTCGACCCAAGGAGGTAGGGTTGAAAATTTTCAAACGAGTATACGACAGCCAACATTTCCTTCTCCGTGGTGTCATAATTCTTCTGAGCCTGATTCAGCGTCTTGGAAGCATAGAAGATCACATAGCTTTTTTCATCAATTTTTTGTCCTAGGACAGCTCCCACAGCAAAATCACTCGCGTCACACATCATCTCGAAAGGATGGTTCCAGTCTGGCGCCCTGATAATTGGTGCTGATACTAGCCTGTCCTTAAGCAACTGGAATTCCTTTTTGCATCCTTTGTCAAAGACGAATTCCACATCATTGTGTAACAACCGAGTGAGTGGTTGCGCGATTTTTGCGAAATCCTTGATAAACCTCCTATAGAACCCTGCATGACCTAGGAAGCCTCTCACCTCTTTTTGGTTCGTAGGGTATGGTAACTTTGATATCACATCCACCTTTGCTTTGTCTACTTGTATACCTCTCTCAGAAACCACGTGACATTTCTCGAAATTCAACACTAAATGCTTCTCTTGGCATCTCTGTAACACTAGATCAAGGCTGGCTAAACAAGTATTAAATGAGTTCCCATATACGGTGAAATCGTCCATGAATATCTCAATGCATACTTCCAACAGATCCGAAAAAATGCTCATCATACACCGCTGGAAAGTTCCTGGTGCATTACACAATTCAAACGGCATTCTTTGGTATGCATAGGTACCAAAGGGGCACGTGAATGTGGTTTTCCCTTGGTCCTCTGGATTAACGTAGATTTGGAAATAGCCAATGTATCCATCAAGGAAACAAAAGTACTGTTTGCCAGCCAGTCTTTCTAGCATCTGATCAATGAAAGGTAGGGGAAAATGATCCTTCTTTGTGGCTTCGTTCAACTTCCTGTAGTCGATGCACATCCTCCACCCTGTCACTAATCTTGTGGGTACCAGCTCATATTTTTCATTCTTAACAACCTGTATTCCAGATTTTTTTGGTATCATATGGACAGGACTGACCCACTCGCTATCTGGAATGGAGTAGATGATCCCTAGGGCAAGCAATTTTAACACCTCCTTCAGGACCTCCTCTCGCATGTTCGGATTCAGTTTCCGTTGTGCATCTCGATGAGCCTTCGCACCTTCTTCTAAACGAATGTGGTGCATACAAAGATCTGGACTTATTCCTACCAAATCTGAAAGAGTCCACCCTATTGCTTTCTTGTTCCTTTTGATGACTTCCAATAACTCATTCTCTTTTTTTTGATAAATAAATCAATTGAATAGATGAAAATAACAGTTTACAATCATCAGCTTGGGCATACCCAAGGGACGGAGACCGGACAGGCCCGGTAGTCCGTGAGAGAAACAAACACCACTATGGGAAATAAACCCAACGGGACAAGAAAGAGATACAAACAGGAAGAAGCCACATGTGACTGACTGGTCCCCCTCACAACCCGGGATGGGCGGGCCTCATTAAAACCTCCTGGAGCCAAAAACCCGAAGGAAAAAAGACCCCAAGAGGAAAAAGAGTACCCAAGTGAGGAGAACCAAAAGGCACTCCAAAAGTCTGATGCTGAGCCCTGTGTGCGGGGGTGTGTTGCTGGCCCTACGTCCTTGTGTCCGGCAGGTGCTGAATAACTTGATCATCGGGATAAAGGGAGTAGAGAATGGTGTACGTGGTGGACTTGACGAGCAGCGTAGTCCTGGCCACATTAAACTTCGTTCCATCAAAGATGTGAGCGTTCCTTGCCTTCCAGATTCCGTAGACCGTTGCCATGATAGCAATCCTTCTCACCTTCTTCAGGATGGCCGAGCCTGTGCGATGCCTAGCCGTCCATTTGATCGCGCTTCGGATAGTGGAGATGTTCCTCCAAAGGGAGAGCCATCCCCTAATGTCTTCCCAAACCTTCTTTGTCTCAGAGCACCTAAAGAAAAGGTGGTCGGCTGATTCGTCATGCGCCTCGCAAAGAGCGCACGTCTTGTTGATGTCCATGAACTTGATACGGTCTCGGGCGAGTAAACGTCCACGTAGCGCAAGCCAGGTGATGAAGGACTGACGCGGCGGAATGAAGTCATTCCACACAAATTTCACCCAGAATCTGCGTTCACCCCTAGGCCGAAACCAGTCATAGGCCTCGCTGGTGCCGGAAGGGCTGTTCCACTTGATGAGAAGCGCCCCGGCCTCTTGTCTTGAGCACTTGCCAAGCAGTTCGTCCCGGATGGAGATGAGGTGCTTGATGAGGGTCGAATCCTGCTTGATCCTAGGCATCCACTCCCAAAAGTCCACGCCCCGAATAATCTCCGTATGGATCCATTGAATCCAAAGGGAATCCTTCTTCGCAAAAATGTTCCAAAGAATCTTGGCATGAAGAGCCGAGTTCCAAGCTTCCAAGTCGCGAAGACCGAGGCCTCCTTCGTCCTTTGGTAGGCAAATATCCTTCCAGGCGACGTTAGCAGTCTTGGAGCCCCAGAGGAATTGTCGGGCAATGGAGACAACCCGAGAGATAACCGTACCAATGAGCGGGAAGGCTTGCAGCCAATAGGCTTCAACACCCTGCAAGCAAGAGCGAATGAGTTCGAGACGGCCGGCAAAAGACAGGGACTTACCTTTCCATTTTTTGACCATAGTCGCCATCTTCTCAATGAGTTGGGAGTAGTCCGCCGTCTTGAGCACTTTTGAAGCAAGAGGGATACCAAGGTATCTAACGGGCAGCACGGCCACTGGGAAGCCGAAAACATCAATGATACTCGCCCGTTGCATGGCCGTCATGGTGTCTGCAATAAAAATGTTAGATTTATCTTGGTTGACCTCCAGACCCGAGCAATCCGAGAAGTCCCTTAAAGCGTCCGCCAAAACCTGCATAGACGCAAGATCGCCTCTACCGAAGAGCATTAGGTCATTAGCAAAAGCTAAGTGTGTAATGCGAAGGTTGATGCATAAGGGGTGGAAATTAAAACGGCGGGTCGAGGTCCGATGAGCAAGGAGTCTCGAGAGATATTCCATACAGAGAATAAAGAGAGAAGGGGACATGGGGTCACCTTGCCTAAGACCCCTTTTACCTTGGAAGAAGCCATGTGAGCTTCCATTTACGGCAATGGAGAAAGAGGCTGAGGTGACACATTCCATGATTCTCTCAATGAACTAAGGATGGAAGTTATGGCTGACAAGGACGTCCTGCAAGAACTTCCAGTTGTCCGTGTCATGAGCTTTTCTGAGATCGATCTTGATGGTGCAACGTGGGACGGTCCTTTTGGTCTCATAACGTCTCATGATCTCCGTGGCCAGGTGGATATTGTCCATGATACTCCTACCCGGGACAAAAGCGGACTGGGCCTGGTTGATAAGCTTCGGGAGGAGGGTCTCCATCCTTTTACAAAGGATATTTGTGATCACTTTGTAAATCACATTGCAGCATGCGATGGGTCTAAAATCGCCCACTTTAGGGTTACTATCTGTCTTAGGGATAAGGGCGATGATGGTGGAATTGAGGGTCTTGAGAAGTCTCTCGGTGTGGAAGAATTACTTGACCGCGCCCGTAAAATCTCCCTCGATGGCAGCCCAGTTCTTCTTGAAGAAGGCCGAGGAGAATCCGTCGGGACCCGGGGCTTTGCCATCATCAACGTTGAACAAGGCCTCCTTGATTTCTTGCGAGGTAACCTCGCGAACAAGCTCCATCTTCTCATCTTCATTCAACCGGTAGCCGTTTTCAAGGACTGCCGGGTCCAACGGGTTAGCCGCTTTGAAAGTACCGAAGAGATTCTTGTAGAACTCCACGAAGCTCGCGACGATTTCATCTTGGTCGTCCATGATGGATCCATCACTCCTACATAAGAAGGAGATAGCATTGCGTGAGTTATTAGACTTAACCATAGAATGGAAAAAGGATGAGTTCCGGTCACTAAGAAGAAGATGTTTGTTTCTAGCTTTTTGGCTAAAGAAATTCATCTCCGCATTGCCAAGGGTCTCGGCTTTAAGCTTGAGTTGCTTGACTTGCACCCGGAGGTTGAGATTGGCGGTATCAAGATCAAGCGCAACTTGGGCCGCCTCCAAATCCTTGGCCGCTTGTTTTGCTCTCTCTGATATGTTGCTAAACTCTTTGAAGTTGAAATCTTTAAGCACAAGCTTGAATGCCTTAATTCTTTGGGCAAGGATGAACTGCTTGGATCCAATCACCCTCTTGCGCCAATGATCCCGCAGTTAAAGAATTTGAAAGGCTTTGGGTAGGATTTAACATCACCAAAGATCTTAGTTTTGGCTAGCGAGTGGTCGGTCTGGAATCCCGGTGGCATAAAGGTCGTATTAACAATAAAACCCTTGTCTTGCCATTCCTGGTTGACCATGGCTCGGTCGATCTTGCTAAAAACCGTGCCATTCGACCATGTGAACGTGCATCCCATGCACGGAGTATCCTGGATGCCAAGACGCGCACATGCACGGATTGGGCCGTCCATCTCCCTGTTGTCGGGTTTCTTCCTACCACGACGTTCATCCACATGCATAACTGCATTAAAGTCTCCACTAACAAGGTACGGTTCACCCTGCATGCCAAAATTAACCAACGAGTCCCAGAGGAGTTGTCTAATTTCAGGTGAGTGTAAGCCGTAAACAAGGGAGAAATAAAATTCATTTCTAGAACGAGTGCACCTGATTTTTGTGTGTATCACTTGTTCTTCAATGCTAACCACATCCAGATTGATCATGCAAGGGTTCCACAGAAGGAGCATGCGGCACGTGATGAGTTTGTTGGGCCGACGGGGGTCCGGACTCACGAGCACATAGACGTACTTCCAAGCCGGGAAGTACTTGGACATGAACCAATCGATATTCTTCTCTAATAACTTGGTCTCGATCAGACCCATAACATCCACCCGGTTTGTCTTGACAAAATCCACCACAACAGGTTGTCGGAAGGGCTGTTGCATGCCCCGAACGTTCCATGTCGTGATGATCATTGGGACAGGTTGGGTGTGTGTGTGGACTCGTCATGTGGACGGTTGGGACTGGCCAAGGCCTGATTCTTTGAAGCATGCACCTTGGTTCTCGTGGTCGGGCCCTCGTGAGCTTTGGGGTCAAGGTTTCCCGAGCGACCCCGACTCTTGGAACGGTCACGGTTGCTTGCACCTTTCGCGCGGGGGGTGCGACGCTGCTCTTACCAGGGCCAGCCTTCCTGCCCTTCCTCCCGGCCGCATGCGCAACAGCCGTTTCGAGAGGTGGGAATGGGCCAGAATCCGTATCCCCTTGTTCCGCATCCACATCAGGGTCACGGAAGGGGGGGGGCGGATGGGTTGCTTGGGTGGAAGCTCCATCACGAGCTCCTCGGCCTCATCCTCCGAGTCAACACATTCATCCTCTTTGTTATGCCCGGTGTTGATCTCAAAGGCATCATTAGGGACATTAGTGAAACCCGCCATCATAAGTTCATGCGCTGGATCCGCATAGCCGGCGTCTTCTAAGTCCATCTTAGCCGTCTCGTACCCGGTCTTCCCAGACGCCGCCTGCACATTCTTTCCCTTTTGTATCTTTTGCGAGCTATGTCTAGCCGCTATGTCCGGTTTGGGAGAGCGTGTGTCCTTCACTCCCTCGGGTGGTGCCATGACAGGCACCTTCTCAGCATTCTCAGCAGCCAAGGCAGCAAATTGATTTGATGTGGCGACTGGTGCCACCGTGTGCCCCGACGCACTAGATTCGCCCACAAGTCTCCCGGAGGGTTGCCAGACCTTCGAGTCAACCTTGCTAGCTCTCGGGTCCTCCTTTCTCGGTCTAGATGGGTCGCGGGTATTCTGGGGCCTCGAAGGGTTCGCAGCCCCAACCGACTTGTCACGGCCCCCGGGGCCTTTTCTATTTCTCGAGGCATCTCTGGTT
Source organism: Salvia hispanica (assembly GCF_023119035.1). Taxonomy (NCBI): domain Eukaryota; kingdom Viridiplantae; phylum Streptophyta; class Magnoliopsida; order Lamiales; family Lamiaceae; genus Salvia; species Salvia hispanica. The sequence goes on along the minus strand of NC_062965.1, from coordinate 38,176,810 downwards.
CGGGACGCATCCCTCCCGACGGGCTTGTTTTTCGCATAGTTTGCCCGCCTAATTTTTTCTCTTTCCTCGGGGCCGGGGCATCCTGCCCCGTAATGGCCAAATTCTTGGCATATCCGACAATATTTGGGCAAGGCTTCGTACACAATTTCTTGTGTAAATTTATCACCCCCTGGCAAGATGATTTCAATATTCTTCCGGGGCTCATCCAACACATTAATGATAACTTGCACCCGAGCACCATCAAGCGTATTACGCAAGATAGTGCATTCATCAACCATCACCGGGGTGCCCACCGATGAGGCAATTTTTCCAATAGCCGACTATTACCGGAGATGTCTCATTGCTCCTTGGTCAGGTTGCTGTTGACTATTACCGGAGATGTCTCATTTTCCTCCAAGTAAGCGTACTTGAGGCCTGGTGGAAGCATCTTCAGTTCCTTCTTTGTTCCGTTAGCCACGTGAGCCGATCCCTTAGATTTAGCTCGGGACTTCTGCAAAATTTCATAATGGCCTCCGTGAGTTCCTCATCTGTCAATTCTGCTGTGTTCATTGCTGCACACCATCCTACAACTTCTCTGTCAATCGAATGACTCAACTCGGAGTTGTCGATTTGTTCCTGTATCAATTCCGTCTCAAGATATTCTTGGACCAAGGGGTTAATAACATCAATAGCATAGAGATTCTCAACATCTAAAGGCCTTTTCATCCCCTCATCTATGCTAAAAGTATACTTCTCCCCGTTATAATCCAAGCAAATTGTTCCATCGAAGACATCGATAATGGTCTTAGCGGTACGCAAAAATGGTCTCCCTAAAAGTACACCACTAGACTCAGCAGACTCATTATCATTCATCTTGATCACATAAAAATCAGCAGGATATAGAAAATCATGCACTTTGACTATAACATTTTCCAACACTCCTTCAGGGCAGATGCAAGTTCTATCTGCTAACTGGATCACTACCTTGGTAGCAACCATCCTCACTCCAGTCAATTTCTTATAGATCGAAAGCGGTAAAACATTTATGGACGCCCCTAGATCACACATAGCATGCTCGACTTTGATGTCCCCTAGAGAGATGGGTAATGTGAACATACCTGGGTCGGTGCATTTTGAGGGCATCCTTCTCTTTTGTATCACAGCAGACACATTCTCCCCGATCACAATCTTCCCATCTGGCTTGGTCTTCCCTGCAATGAACTCCTTGATGAACTTGCTGAAAGCAGGCATTTTTAGGGCTTGCAAGAATGGCAGGTTGATTTCCAACTTGCTAAAAATCTCCATGAGATCCTCTGTATCATCCTTTTTCTTCTTCGCTTCCCCTCGGTATGGAAATGGCTTTGGTCGCTTTACTGCATTGGTGGAAGTCCCAACCTGGGTTTCATCAACTCCCCTGTTTCCTTCCTTGCTCACTTCTTCAGGTTCTGGGTCTAGGAAGAATGGGTCCTTTGGTCGAGGTAGGGATCCCCCTAAATCTCCCTTCTGGAGGTCTTCCTGAACAAGGATTTCCCTGGGTCTAGCGCTTTCCTCTTGATGCAGCTGACTCTTTTTTCCTTCACTAGCCTGCATAGGCACTTCCTCATCAATTTCCAACGTCGGCCCTTCATAACCCCGCCCAGATCTCAAGGTGATTTGACTAATGTTTGCTCGGTCTGGCGGTTTGACGGTGGCAGGAAGTTTCCCTTCATTTCCCCGCATCTCATTCAAGGAGACTGCAATCTGGGACAGTTGTTTTGCCATCATATCCATGGCGGCTTTATGTTCAGACTGAGCATCTTGTAACTTGTGCACCACGTCATTGTTGGAGTGTAGGTTACTCTGCATGAACTGCTGTGAATTCACTAGGTCGTGGACCATGTCATCCAAACTCCTCTGTGGTCTGGAGTTGAATTGACCAGAATTTGGTCCTTGACCTTGGTTCTGACGATAGTTCCCTTGATGATTGTTGTATTGGTTGTTAGACCCTTGATTTCCCTGATGGTTGTTGTACTGGTTACCAGACCCTTGATTCCCTTGATGATTTGGTTGGGAATTCTGGTAGTTCCCTTGGTTATTTCTCTGGTGAGGTGGCACATAGGAGCTCCCTGGATTGTTCTGATTCCTATTTCCCCAATTAGTATGGTCCTGATTCCTGTACCCCAGCTGCAATTGCCCCTCTTGACCTTTTCCCTGACCAGTTGGACTGCCTCTCCGGAGGGTGTGCATAATTCGTGAGCTGAAGTGGGGGTGGCTGGCCTTGATCATGGTCGGTCCACCTAAAGTTTGGGTGAGTCCTCCATGGAGCATCCCTCTGTCTTCCTTGGTTCCAACTTCCGTCGGGATTCCAACTTCCCATCGAATTTGCTTGAGCTTGGCACTCCCCTTCGCAGGGCTGACTGTAATACGGTTGAAGTTGCCTTTCCTCTTGACCAGGGGGTTTCTCAATTTCCACTGGAGCATGCGGATTGTATTTCTCAATTGCATTTAGCAAGGCTTTTTCCAGTTTATCGATCCTATCTTCCACCTTCTTGTCATCTTGTTCCATTACTGCATTGGCTGATCCTCTCCTCAATATGCTTCGCGGGTTATCATAGGCCTTCTTCGCCTCGATCAGCCTTCCCAAAGTTTCCCGAGCTTCACTTGCTTTATTCTTGGTAAAATTTCCCCCGCTCGAGGAGTTCATCAAGTCCTTTGATTCAGGATTTGCACCTTCGTAGAACAGATAGTAGGTCTCCGCTTCTATCATCCTGTGGTTCGGACAAGCATCCAGCAGCCCCTTGAAACGGGACCAATAAGAACTCAGAGACTCATCGTATTCCTGCTTGCACTCCTGAATCTCCTTCTTCAAGGCATTCGTCTTGTTGGACGGAAAAAAGTAATCCAAAAACTCTAGTTTAAAGTCCTTCCATGTGTTGATCGAGTCCGGTGAGAGCCTTAGCAGCCAAGTGTTCGCCTCCCCTTTGAGAGCAAACGGGATTGCTCGAAGACGGTAGTCCTCCTCTGTTGCCTCGTTGGGTCACTTTTGAATGCTGCATAGTTTACTGAACTCGTTCAAAAATTCATAAGGGCATTCGTTCCTTCGCCCAGAGAAAGTGGGTAAAACTCCGAGTACATTCGTTTTGATATCGATCGACCTCCGTCGTGGGTTCGAGACTATAGCATGAGCGGGTTCACCGTCGAGATGTGCGGTGAGCGACCCTATTTCCGGATCGGGATCTATTAGATGAGCCATATTCGGGTCCTCCTCCTCCTCGGTCTCGGAATGCTCTGTTTCTGTTGATGACTCCGGGTTCTCCTCTCCCGACGAATTCCACTCTTTTTCACTCTCTGACTCGAACGGGAATGGATCCTCCGTCCTCAATCCTGATCTGGTGGTGATGGTAGATGTAGATTCCTTGACTCGCCACTTGTATTGGCCACTCCCTGACCCAGATGAGCTCGCCCAACTTCCAGAATGAAAGCCTGCGTTCATAAACTGTCAAGGAGAAAGAAAATAACAGAAATTAAAATATTTACACCAAATCCTTAAACGCAATAACAATAAACGCCATCCTTCCCCGGCAACGGCGCCATTTGAAAAGAGGTGATTTACACGGTGTGCGCACAGAAAGAATATAACAGGTTTCCTTGGTCCAGCAAATCCTCTAGATCACGCGGTCTAGGAACTCGTTGGTCGTCGGAAAATCCTGGTCGTCGGACACACAGAGCACTCTTTCAAAAACCCTCAACCACTTTACTAAACCTAGTATAGGGAAGTAGGGATCGATCCCACAGAGATGGATGCGTAATAATCATGTTCAAGGATTTGGACTTGTTTTTGGGGTTGGCTGCTGCCACGCATTTTTCTTGGGTTGAGGAAAATAAACTTAACTTGGGAATTTAAAACTGCTACGCTAACAGCTAGATCTAGGCGAAACACAAAAGCATGCACGAAAACTACTCGAACTATCACTAGATCTAAGAAACTACTCTAATTACCTAGACCTGGGAAACAAACTGACCGTGGGGACCATGACTGAAAAAAGCAGAGTACGGACGAAAAGCTGGCAAAACAACTAACTCTGGTACTAACGAACAGCGACATCATCTTCTTCAACCAAATTGCGTAAAAACTCAGAATAAAAATAACATGAACCAAATCGGAACAGAGCAGACTGAATCTAAACCATTTTAATGAGTAACAATGAAGAACTAAACAGATCTACAGATGCTAGACGAAGTAAAACAGAAAGCAAGCGGAAAACTCAAAATCCATGCACAACTCAACCTCCTCGCTTCGGATCCAACCTCAGACGCTAAATCCACTCCGGATCCAAGCGTCTGACACAAACTCCAACCAAAAGAAACATTTCATAACTTCAAATTTAAACAACAACCTCCAATCAATCAACAAACCACAGATCTATCACAAAATTCCCAGATCGAGTACTACCGCAGCAAAAACAGAGATCGACATATAACTTGTCAAAATAAACTCTCAACAGCAGGATCTATGTAAATCAACTTGAACAGATCACAGATAAACGCAAACAAACAGAGTGAATAGATAATCAGTAGCATCGACAACCGAATCGACTCCCAAAAGTGAAGTTCGACCGTAAAAGTGCAAAACAAACTGAAATTTAAAGAGATTGTATCTTCGCCCACACGCGGACGGTGTTGCAACTGAAACTTTCTGAAGAAATGAACCCCTTCGTAACCCAAACTACCCCAGATCTCCCATTCCCAAGTGTGTGTTATGTGTGTGAGCTAAGAGTGAGCGAAAAAAAGTGATGATTTGTGTGTTGCATGCTCTTCTATTTATAGGCGTTGGAGTGGGGCCCAGCGAGGTATAGATAGACTTTGTTGCCCTCAGCTACTGACTCCCTCCTTCACGCCTTCTTTTTCCTTAGATTCTGCTCATTTTACTTCATTCCTTCGCTAGATTGTTTCCTTCAGCACTTCCTTGATCTAGCGATTCTGTCACACACCTGGCTTATAAACCGTGTTAGACCCAGCAAAATGTAACGCTTTTCACCATATAACCGATGCATGAAATTAGCCTTATCATAAGATATAAATGTCCATTAATTAATTAATGTCTGCTATGGACTTAATTAATTAACATCTTATTAATTCCAAGAGTAGACTTAGCAAGAAACATTTATTTATTATTCATAGAGTAATAAAACTCCAACCGGCTAGTTTTCCGAATAATAAAACCTTTGTTCGAGCTCCTCTTGAGGACATTATCAAACGAGACTTACCTCGCGCACAATTCAACATAATAGCAATCCTAGCACCGCTAGATATTAATCACCACTACCCAATATATCGGGATTATTGGGTTGCGAAAAACCCGCACCATTTGACAAGTCAAAGTAGTGCATAATCAATACAGTATGCTCAATGCTAACATATGTAGATTAAGAAATAGTATTTTATCAAGACCTAGTCTTTCAATAGATAGCATAAAGACACGTCTTGCTGTTAGATCCGTTCAGTGCTATACCACACCAATGTCATCTTATTTCAGTAAGGCTTAGAAATATGCGGACTGACATTGCAACCTTTCACGATAGGTAGTCTAAGCCTATCTAGGTTGTGAAATTCTTCTTTTCTTTTGCAAAGCATTGCATAGATCTGACCGTGTTACCTTAAAGTGGACGCCGCACACAACCGGTCTACTAAGCAAAAGACTTAGACTTTGTTTACTTCTTATGCATTTAAATGTTTGTAAAACATCTTATAAATGCACAAGCAAACACAATGTAATAATAATAGTGATTCTATTCGTGCGAGACTGCTCGAATAATACTGAATCGGGTTAAAAGTGGATTGTAGAGTTTTACGTATACAAGCAAGATTCTATTCGCGCGAAACTGCTCGAATCATGCTTTTCAGTATACCAAACCTAACAATCTCCCACTTATACTCAAAACATGCTTTCGAGTATACCCACTGCCAAAAACTCTCCCACTTATACTCAAAGTAGGTCTTTGTACTAGATATATCGAACTACCATTCATTTCATCATAATGTCTTTGCTGCGTACTTGATCTTTAATTAATTTCATCTCCATATGTGATTGCTTAGCTTAATAAACTCGTGTGTCCCTTGAGTTAGCCTTCACTAGAGTAATCAAAAAATAATACTCATAGGCATACTCAAACTTATGATTAAAGCTATTAGGAAGATATTCCTAAGGTAAACACATATTCAGAGGATGACTTACTCGATCACTGATTAGTCATAAAACTAAGATAGTATAACCCCAAGGACATTGCATGATTGACTGGTAAACTATAATATAGTTACTAGCCTTTCTCAAGTACTAGGGTATATTCTATACCTCAATCAAAGTCATTTGCCATGGTTAATATGATATATACTTGTCATGCATAAGCACAACTAATATCAAACTTAGTACACATTATAGCATACATGAGACAACTATCTCCGAAACTAGTCTCATAATTCTTGATCTCACTAAGCGTCAAACGACACTTGACTAGAGACAAGACAATTTCATCTTGAAAGGTATAAACCTTTTCATGGAATTTCTAATGCTTAAATGTTCCAAGCAATGTGTAGATATAGGATTCCTAAGAGAATCTCAACATTCTTTCTAGCAATCGTAAAAGGACTTAGATGCTAAGAATGTAATTAGTTTCTCTTAAATCATTTATCTTAAACTGGGTAGACAACCAGTTTCCTACGCCAGATGCCAATCTTAGTTGTTTGCAACTTTTGTAGATTTCATCATCGTAGAGTACCAATAATACCATATGTAATGCACTTTCAACTTCCTTGTGCTTACTGTTAAGGACACAAGTCAAATTCCAAATATTTGACAATTTTGATAAAACACATATACTCTGATTTAGATGCTTGCCTAAGACCACGAAGGTCTATATAAGCTTCCAATCATGCGTTTCTTGCCCTTAATTACATATCCATTAGAATGTTCTAGTAGATGATTTCCTCAAGACTTCTATTTATAGAAGGCTGTCTTGACAATCATAATACATACATTCTAATTTATGTAAGTTCTAATAGACAATATGATCGAATAAATCCTGGCACAACGATAACGAGAAGATAATTCTCTTTGGGCATAACCCATTGTCATTGTCTAGCCATTTGAGATCCACATTTACACTTGCAAAGATACTTGCTCCCACTGACTGACACAGCCTGTAGGTAGTATTGCAAGTCTTGTAAAACATGTTGTCTATCTTAGATTGTAATATGGAATCTATCACCTTTTCAAAGATGATTATCCAAATTAATCAATACTACATTGTAGTTAGAGGGATTATGCTCAAGTTAATAAAGACTGAGTCTTACGACACTCTTAGACCCATGAACTTGTTGTGTTCCAGTGGAACGCTCCCACTACGATATGGTTCTTACAATCTTAGGTACTGAAGTTGATTTTATTAGTGGAAAAGTTTCTAATGGTATGAATTCTTGGTAATGTGGAAAATCCGATATCTCTCTCTTTATTTTGAGAGTTATCACGTTGTTAGGCTTGTAGTTCACCTCTTGATTTTCATACAAGAATTATATCTTTGAAGATTACGGAACTTATAATCTTACATCATTTGGGACAAACCTTAAAACATGCCTCAGTACTCAACTCCAATTTCTTGGACACTTTTCCAACACGTGTTGGAACAACATTACACCTTGAGATGTGCTAGACTAGAGACGCTCTAATCCACAACTCGTGATTTGTAGAAGGTACTGATGTTGGTAGTTTCTTTAATGTGTATCCCATCAATGATAAGATTTTAATGAGTACAACTCATGACATAATCAAACATGTCTTAGAAAGACTTCGATTCCTTCTTACATAACTATCCCATTCATTAGATGAATGCTTGGATTCGTTAATGGAGATTAGACTCCCACTATTGATCATAACCCTTTGCTCGTCTCCTTATGGTGTAAACCATTGAGACTTGCACTTCTATAAGTCATTCTATGTTGCACTTCTATAAGTATTCTGAATCTCTTGAAAAATCAAATGATTCTAACTCATAGTGCATCATCAAATAGACTTTCTCAACTCTCAAGCTATTTAACGATATGTTAAAATCTTGATAGTCTAGATCAGTTCGAACAATTTCTAAGTATTTTCTTGGCCTTAAGGCTAAGACACATAAATACTTTACCATTCAATGATTAAGAAGTTGATGTGTTGTTGAATACTCAACCTTGTCGCACTTATATTATTTTAATACTATGATGCTTTAAGCATCAACCATAAAACAATAGTTGATCATTAATAGCTCCCACTGCAACAAAAACCTAACTGGATCAAGATCTCTTTCTTAGAAGTTGCATTGTCATGTAAGTCATTGTCCTTCTATAAAATAGGTCAATGCAACTCACAAAGCATCTTTTCTCGCTTTAAACAAACTTCGATGACAATCCAGGCTCTCCCATTTCCATATCTAGTCTTTTGTTCAAATGAACTCGGACTTAAGAAAAATGCAGCCTTTATGAATTAGTCATCTATCATGTTATTTTCCTCTAATAGTAACATAACGACTATTATTCTGAAGATTTTCTACTTTTCAGTTAAACCTTCTTATAGTCATTTTTTGTTACTTTAGGCGATGACTTGTGTCAGAAACTATTTGAGTGATCAAAAGATCCTCAAAACATTCTGTCACTCTAGGATATTCCAATCGAATCATATTGACAAATTCTATTTGTCACGCCCGCATTTTCTAAGGATAGAAAACACGGTTGATCGCGACTAGGGGGGATTAAAGAAGCGGGGAAGAAATGGGGGACACACACTTTTGACCAAAATATTTAAATAATAGAAATAACTTAGAAAACAACATAGTATCATTTCAACAAAGTACCAACTCTAAAGGAATAAAGACCGGAACGTAAACAATTTGAAAAGTGTTTGACTGTCAATGCTAAAAGAATTTTAAAGAAAACACACTGACATATCCAACGATACTAAGCAAGCCATAAATAATCCATGAATTCTGCTCAACATCCTCCCCGTCCGTCGCCGCTCAATCTGCACATTAAGAAAAACAAATATGCAGGGCTGAGTACTTGATGCACTCAGTGGACACATGCCAAAACAGTTTGTCAAGCCATAACGAGTGATCTTGGGGGTTTTAATTGAAAAGAACCCAAGTCACTAAAAACATTTCACATAAAATTTGGTTGCAACCATTTTTCATCCACATCCACCATCACCATATCTGAACATACATGACAAGGAACGTGGCCACGAACCAAGTCACTAGACCGGCCAACTCCAAAGAGATAGCGCACGATCTACTGGGTGTACACTAGTCCGAGCAGGGTTTGCGGCCCTACTGGGACACGAATTCGATTAAACATACATGGCATAGCCACTTTAGATAGGTTCATTCAAATACAAAACATGGCAAGACAAACAATTTTCACCTCCTTTCACATAGTAAAAATATTTAGGACATAGTCCTTATTTAAAATAAAAGCCCACCTCAAAAGCTTAGCTCCTCCACAAACATCCTGTCCCAACCTCAACAACGTGCACAATTTCACCCTTTTCGAAATAAAGTTGGCAAGGAAAATAAAGTTGGCAAGGAAAATGATTCCTGGAAAAATGAATCTCGGGAATATGATTCCTAGTAACTTTACTTTCCTGTGTTTGGAAAATATCAAGATTTTAAATTTATATTTAATTTAAACACCAAACTAAAAATATACTTATTATTATTTTATTTATGCAAAGAATAATATTGTAAATTTTTTATTAAATTATTAATTACAAATAATAATAATAATTATATTATTATATTTATTATTACAATGGATAGTTTAAATATGGATTATCCATCATAATCTATAATAATGTAATTATAATTATAGTTACATGGAGTATTGCAGTACTCATTTATTATAACAATAAATATAATAATAATTATTATATTATAATTATAATATTTACGAATATTATAATTGAATAAATTTTATAAATTAAATTGCACTATGACTTTATTGATTAATTGTTAATTTATAAAATAAAATAGTTATTATTTATTACTCCCTCCGTCCCATAAAAGTTGAGACAAAACTTTTGGGCACGGAGATTAAGAATTTATATTAAATAAATAGGAGAGATGAAAAAAGTAGGAAAGATAAGAGAGAGTAAAGTAAATGATGGAATAAAGTAAGAGTGATTAGATGTTTTGTCTTTAGTTAAAAAAGGAAATGACTCAACTTTGTTGGGACGGACTAAAAAGGAATACGACTCAACTTTTATGGGACGAAGGGAGTATAAGATTTATATTATTTAATTATATTTTAATTATTTAATAAATTATTATTATTATGAATTATTATAAAATAAGTTATAATTATGATAATTTTAATCATAGTTTTTTTTATTATAGTGAAATTAAGTATGATTTATAATTTTAAATTATTTTAAAAACATTGTAATTATTATTATTATTATTATTATTATTATTATTATTATTATTACTATTATTATTATTTTATTATTATTATTATTATTATTATTATTATTATTATTATTATTATTATTATCATTATTATTAATAAAACTATACTATATTGCTTAAATATGTAAGAATCCTAAAACTGGGAAAAAGAATACCTAAGAAAAGTTAGAATTCAGAATCCTGGAAAGTTGTATTAACTTTTCTTGTTCTCGGATTCTGATTACTTTCCCAATTTGCTTAAAAACTGAAACAAACGCAGGATTTTAAAATTTAAGAAATCAGATTACTTTCTCAGACAGAATCCTGACAACCAAACATGACCTATATGCAAAATTAGAATTTGCAAAAAAATAAATTTAACAATGCATACATCCTAAGTGTTTGCACATTTTTTTTTTCTTTTTTTTTATCTTAGAAAAGCCTCACATAAAGCAACTTGGTCCAATAACAGATCTAGAATTAGTAAATCAGATTAAATACAACAATCCCAACCAATACTTAATCTCTCGATTTTCACTAAACTGTAATAAGCCAAGAGATTTAATTAAACACCATAAATTTGATTAATAAGTCAGTAAACAAAAATATACTCCCAGCCACAATACGTGTACGTATAAACAAATACTCCCTCAACATACGTATACCTATTAAAAGAAAAGTGAAGTATTTAAAAGTATACTCTCATCCATCACGTGTATATACCCATTTTACGACACTTAAATTCATACTAATATCACTTTCTCACTTTAAACTACTATACACTAAATTCAATTGGAACTCATCAAATAATATAATTAGTAGTGCTCAAATAAACAAGAATATAGAAAAGGGAAAAGGAGTCAGCAATATATATATACTCCCAACTTAACACACGTAGTTGTGTTAAACAAAAACTGATAAATTTCTCTAATTAAAACAGATACAAATTATGAACCCTACTGTACTACTACTATTTCTCTAATTAAAACAGACACAAATTAATAAAGGGGATGGAATGAAAAGAATTATATACTCCCTTCTCTAGAGCCTAAACTAATAAATTTCTCTCTCAACACTACACGCTGATACGCTCGGATTTTGCACTGTTTTAAGGCCATTATTTGGTCCGTTTTTTATGTCAAAGTCACTCTACACGTCCATTATTTGCATATTTTATCTATTTTGGTATTTTGACGTGTTTTGTAAGAAATGTGCATAATTGAGCCGAAAAAGGGAGCCAAAACGCCAAGTTTGGGAATCTGGAGTCAGACGGCGACCGGCGACCGCCGAGCAGATCAATGCAGCGGTCCGCCTCGGAAAAATGTGCTTGGAAGATAAGTCTCGTCCGACGACTGCCGGGGAGATGTGCGGCGGTCCGCCGCCGAAGGAACAGAGACTCTGGAGTCCAACGCGGCGACCGCCGGCCAAGGTACGGCGGCCCGCCGGAGAAAGGCGGCGAATCCGAGAAGCCCTAGATTTGCGCCCAGTTTTACCATATTTTGGAAAATTTTTCCTTCTACAACAAGGCATGGCTTTCCCCTATAAATAAGGCCTCAAGTTTCATCAAAAGTAGAGAACTTTTACTTGCAAAATACTTCATAGAGATCAAGGCTTAGAGTACTTCACTGGTGCAAGGAGTTGGAGCAGGATTTCAAGAACATCAAGAACGACAGGGATTCAACCCACGGGTTTTATTTGCTTTAGTTTTATGTTCAAATTGTCTTCCCTTCAATCTATGTTTTTAGCTTATTCAATTATGTGTAACTAAACTCATAGGATTCTAGGGATGTGTTAGTAACGACTTTGATTATACAAGTTCTGTTTTCTATTTAATATCCGTTTTGTTTTTACTTTGTTTCTTCCCTAAGTTAATATTGATGCTTCATGATTGAGTGATACAATCATGTATGATTTAATATAACTTGTTTCATAACTGTGACAAAGTTCTAGCGAGTTAGGTCCACTTAGTAGACACTACAGTTAGCTTCCTTTAAAACGGCACTGTTAATTGAGAGTGAGGACTTTTCAAGGGTCTTAGGAGCTTTTTGGAGTTACGTGTTAGGATTGACAACCCTAATCTTGTAATCAACGTTTGTTTCGCATGAGCATAATCTAGGTGACTCGTTCTATCAAAGTAATAACTGTGCTAGGGTATTGTAGTTGGAATTTTGTATAACCATAACTGTGAACACACATCCCTAGGATTCCCTTATCTCTATTGTCCTTCTCTTGATTTATTTGCTTTTAGTTGATCTATGCTCTTATTTGCTTTTAGTTTTTCAAAAGTTTTCAAAACCCAAATGTTTTTCCAAATAGTAATTGAGTCTCAGTAGAGGATAGACACTTTGTGTTCGTCTTCCCCGTATTCGATATCCGGTACTGACCTTTAGCTATACTATATATACTTTGTATACTTGCAGGTTTATTTAGTGCTAATAAAAATTGCATCACATGTCCGCTCCTATCCATCACAGAATGAAAAAGACACCCATTTGAAAAGGGAATTTGGCATAAAATCTTCCAGCCACCACGTATAAACTCCTTTCACAAAACCAGTATACATATAATATTTCCAACTCAACACATTAGCAAGAACAGAAAAGAAGAGAACTTAAAAGGTATACTCCTAGAAATTTCGCTTATCTCCCTGTCACAAAATAACTAAACAAAACTCATTAAATTACTCCTAACCACTATACATCTTTCCCTCCACAACGAACAGCAACTCTTTCCCAAACTTTCAATATAAATTTTAGTGGTTCGTCTCAAATATTTATGGGCAGGAATTGAAATTTATGAATTTCAATTGAAAAGAAACAAGAGGTTGCTTCTAAAGCTTTAAAGATCGAAGCTTTCAAAGGGATTATCAATCAACAAGTTGCAGAAATTTTCAAAATAAATTATTTCAGATTCGGCCAGTGAACTAAAGTGAATGTATGAAAGTATATTATTGAATTGAGGGAGAAAGTGTATACCTTGATAGCAATGGAGAAAAATTTGGATTTGCAGGGAGAAATTGGGTTCGCAACTGCTCAATCTTTCTCTAAACTATGACGAGAAAATGGTGCTATGGATTGGTATACACAGAATTGAACTGAAAAGAGATTACCTTTACGGAAGAGAGGAGAAACTGCTCTGGAATTGTGGAACGCAGATGATAATAGTTGAGGTGGGGGGAGGAGATAGATATATAACAACTTTGTGAAGATTTGATTGTTTGTTGGAGAGATATTAGTGAGTGGAGGTTTTCAGTGAAGAGGAAAACGTGTAGAGTAGGATTAGAAGAAATAATTATTTTTGACTGAGTATTTGACTGCAGGAATTAAATAGGGATTATGAATAAATGGCTATAATTAAAAGTATCCCAATTGAATTAGGATAAATGGCATAGGAGAGAATAATGATAATAGACAAAAGTGATAGGCCCAAAAATATATATGATTTTAGTATATTAATTAAATTGTGGTGTTTCATTATTTTAGTACTTTGGTGTTATTCCAAGTACTTAGACGAACGCCCAATTTTCTCATCGATGATTCTCACGTCAAACTTGCTGACTACTTTCACCACACGATTTACCAACAATGATTCAAATCATTTAATATTTCCAAAAGCAACCAAATAAAACAAGGACGGTATTTTAATCAAGGTCTATCACTCGCTCATTCTCAAAACAAAACTCAACATGAAAAGGTACTAAAAAGACGGGTGTTACACTATTGATATCCATCTTTCATCGTCATTAACCAAGACTTGTCGAGCTACTTAAAGGAAAATAGCTTGACCTTATTCCTCAAAGAGCTTGTCAAGTACATGCATAATGCATTCTCGAACATTCTTCGTGGAATTATGTCAAGGAAATGGAGGACATGAATCATTGAGTATACTCCAAGCTTTCAGCGATGTGAATCTTATCCATTTTCGTTTCCGGTCTACATAATTTAGGCATTCGAGTTTACTTTCTTTAAGAATCGCAGACAAATATTAAATGACATAATGAAGATTTGGCAAATAAACTTATTATCACATACTTATGCTCAATACATAATCGCAAATAACCACAAAACAATTATGTATCTTGCAACTGTAAAATTAAAAAATTGTACCCTCCAAAGGAGGTTTATACGCATTAAAATTTTGACAATTTTACTGGTCACAACACCGACGAATAGTCCAGAGACCACAAAACATGGCATGGCCGCCTAATGTTGCCTAAGCACGACCATCAAATTTAGCATTACAGAATTTTATCTCTACAACACACTCCCATGACAATGTTCATGTGTTGATGACAAAATCAAGTTATCTCATAAATTCTGATTGAAACCTGAAACTAGTAGTTCCTTAGGATTATTGTAAATCCGTTTAGGATTATTCTAGACTTTATTTCGATAAAATCAAATCCTACAATTCAAGATAACGTTGATATAGGATTATCATTATTTAAATCGTAAGAGGATATTACTAGATAGAAACAATTCCATCATAATCAATAAGATAAATATAAAATCCTATCAACCAAGATTTATACGAATCTTAATTCTATTTATAATAGACATCTAGAATATATCAAATATTACTTAGGATTTCCTAGATAAATAAATTCATTTAAATTCAATTAAATAAGGATTTTCTTATATATCATCTTTATCCTAATCTATCTAGGATATAAATCCAAAGCTAAGGATAACTTGGATTAATACTTATTTTAATTCATCTAAGATTTGTCTTAATAAAATTAAATCTATTCAAATCCAAAGGATAAAATATATTAATATAAATATTTATCCTAATTCATCTATGATTTATCTTGGATTAAATCCATATAAATCCATAGAATACAATAATATTATTTTATAATTATTCAAATCTATCCAAAATTTATCTAGGAACAAATCCATATAAATCTATAAGATAAGAATAAAATATTATATTATCACTATTCAAATCCATCTAGAATTTATCAATGAATAAATTCATATATACTCATAGGATAAGAATAAATAATATTATCATTATCTAAATCCAACTAGAATTTTTCTAGGATAAATCCACATTTATCCATGGGATAAAGATAAAAATTAGATTGTCATTATCCAAATTTAACTAGGATTCATCTAGGAATTAAATCCCTACAAATCCATAAAATAAGGATAAAATCTATAATTAATCCATGATTTAATACAAAATCAAATCATATATAATATATAAAATCCACAATATATATTCAAATCTAATTTCCAAATTAATCTTGAATACTTTCCCAAATTAATTCCAAGGGTCAAGAAACCTTAATTATTTTGGAAGGCGGTTATTCGTTGAGCTATGCGAAGCAATGAAACATGAGTCTGGAAACCGTTGCCAAGCTCCCACTCAAAACACCCCCGCTGCTGCCCGACGAAACTGTCATTAAAAACACCTGCTGCGTCAACACTGTCGGACCACTGGCGTTTCAAACCGGCGCTTCTAGCTGCTGCTGGGACATCGCTGTCTCTCCAGCCGCCAGCGTCGCTGCATCGCACACCCACTGTTGCGTCGCAGCCACCGCTCTGCAGCTGCTGTCACCGCAAACTACTTGCCGTCTAAGCTCCACCGCACAACGCCGTCGCTGCAGCCACACACATATCTTGGGGCTACGACGTTCTTGGCGGGGACACTGGCGGACGCACGTTCAACTGGGGGAGGACATAGATGTGTTTAACATTCGTTTGCTCGACACAATTTGGGGATGGCTGCTGCCACGCTTTCTAGGGGTGGGTTAAGTTAAACTAATGGACTTGAGAGACTTAAACTAACTAAACTGATCAACTTATAAAACCTTAACTAATCTACTTGATCAACTTAACTGGGCTTTCCGTAAATGGACAAACAGAATAAACAGGGGATTGTTAGTCCCTGCAAGGTGTACGATAAAGTAAAAACTTTTTAACAACTTCATCTTCTTCACAAAATCAAAATGAAAAACAAAGTAAAGAACAGATCTGTAAAGTTATGAAAAATAAAGCATCATAACAACTTGTAAATTTGGATCTACTCCTAAAATCCAAGCTACGACTATGTAAACAAGAAAACTAAACCATGATCATGTAGAAATGAAACGTAGACGTTCAGATCAAAACAGAGACGTGAATTGAAAACTCAGATCCAAACAAATCGAAACATAACAAAGACATTTTGAGCTAAGACTTGCAACATCAAACGAAAATCAAAACAGATCAGAAGTAGTATGCATGAATACAAAACACATCACCTGGAACATAACATCAAATCTACTAAATCAAAAATTTCAAAAAGTCAATAACATCAAAAGTAAACTGAAAAACTAACAGGAAAGCAGTAAATTGTTTTATCGTTTTTTCTTGAAGCGGAATAGCTAGAACAGAACGATTACGTGCAGAAAACCAACACCAAACTACCAACTAAACTAAACTAAATAAGACCAATTGTGTGTGTGCAACGGGAATCAAGAAGATGAAGTAAAAGAGCTCCGATTTCAGCCCTAGAAGAGAGCTTAATTTCTAAAGATATTCTAACAAGCGTGTTTGAGACCCCCCTTCTGCCTACGGATGAGACTCTCTTCTTCTTTTGTTAGGCTTCCTTTATATAGAGAGGCGTAGGGCAATGATCCCTAGGGTACCATCCTCCCTGAAATATCATTCCTGCCCTTCACATTTTGTGGTGGGATCTTTAGCGCTATTTCCCATGCGGAACTCCTGCTGGTTCCATTTGATTCTTGACTTGATCAACTCAATGCTGCAGTTTTGCCTTCGTTTCTTGATCCGTTCGTCCGCCCAACTGATTTGTTCCTTTTTTGAATATGGCAGTTTTTCACACACACCTGGCTCAAAATTGGCTGTTAGTTTACAGAATTTGATGTAGTTTTACCACAGAACACATGCATGAAATGAGCCTCATCATCCATTAAGAATAACTTGAATATTTCATGGTTATTCAGTTTTGCAGTAATTACATACCCCTATGTGTATCATGTCGCCACTCGTATCCTTTGTCTCTTTTTGGAAATGCTCTCAATATGGATTTCTGTTTCTTTTGGTAGAAGGTAGAGGAGGTTTGTCTTCAACACCTTTTACTGATCGTTTTTTACTAGAACCATCATCAATTGTTGAAGTATTTGGTGATTCTGAAATAGGCGGACTTAGGAGCGTTATAGAAGCTTCGGATTCCATCCAAAAAAGACAATATAATTTAATATTATTAGTTCCTATCATCGCAGAAACTGACTTATTATTGGGAATCATAACATAGAATTAATTAACCTATAGTTAATTTTAAACAGAAAATTAATTAACCCTTGGTGTCTGCAAAGTCTACAAACATAGATCCAATGAAGTTATTGTTAGGTTTGGTATACTGAAAAGCATGTTTCGAGCAAGTTTCACTCGATTAGAATCTTGCTTGTATACGTAAAACTCTACAATTCATTTTTAACCCGATTCGGTATTATTCGAGCAGTCTCGCACAAATAGAATCACTATTATTATTACATTGTGTTTTCTTGTGCATTTATAAGATGTTTTACAAACATTTAAATGCATAAGAAGTAAACAAAGCCTAAGTCTTTTGCTTAGTAGATCGGTTGTGGGTCCACTTTAAGGTAACACGGTCAGTTCTATGCAATGCTTTGCAAAAGAGAAAGAAGAATTTCACAACCTAGATTGGCTTTGGCTACCTATCGTGAAAGGTTGCAATGTCAGTCCGATTATTTCTAAGCCTTACTGAAATAAGATGACATTGGTATGGTATAGCACTGAACGAATCTAACAGCAAGACGTTTCTTTATGCTATCTACTGAAAGACTAGGTCTTGATAAAATACTATTTCTAAATCTACATATTTAGTATTGAGCATACGGTATTGATTATGCACTACTTTGACTTATCAAATGGTGCGGGTTTTTCGCAACCCAATAATCCTGATATATTGGGTAGTGGTGATTAATATCTAGTGGTGCTAGGATTGCTATTATGTTGAAACGTGCGCGAGGTGAGTCTTGTTTGATAATGTCCTCAAGAGGAGCTCGAACAAGGTTTTATTATTCAGAAAACTGGCAAGCTGGAGTTTTATCGCTCTATGAATAATAATTAAGTGTTTCTTGCTAAGTTCACTCTTGGAATTAATAAGATGTTAATTAATTAAGTTCATGGCAGATATTAATTAATTAATAGACATTCATATCTTAAGTGCGGGAAATAAATAATAAACAAAGTGGAAACCCGGATTACTAGTAATTTCGGATTTGGATGGGGAGAGTTCAATATTACTTCTGTAGTGGTTGCTCGTAATATTCCAATATAAGCTTGTACTAAATTGTAGGTTCAATTTAATTAGTAAAAAGCTAATTGGGGGAGCTCATATCCAAAACCATTCATAGATCTCTGTCTCGGCTCAAAAGGAACTTATATAAATAGGAGAATAAAGGCGACAGAATTATTCATTAGTTCATTATTAAAAATTACGCCAACTCTCTTTTTGAGTGGGACGAATTTTTCTTTAATTTTCTCCTCCGTCAAATTTTCAGCACCTCCTCCGTGAGGAATTTCCGGTCTTATTTATTCGAGTCCTAGTATTTTGATAAGATCAGCCCACCCTGATATCGAGATAGAGTTCGGGAACCAGAGAGAAGATTCGTGGTCTAGTATTGAAGATCATCACGCAATCGATGATTCTTTGGAGAATCAAATCGGTAACTCTAAACTATAGAAATCATGTTTTAGGATTTATATTTTCTAAGCATGAATTATTTGCGTTCTAGCATGCAATTATCTGTTTAACATGTGAATTGATTTAATTGCATAATCGGTGAAATAGATCCGTATCTGATTTATTTGTTTTATACAAGTCTTCCGCTGTGCAAGGGGCACCAAACCCCATCAGTTAATAAAATTAGGACTAGTTACTTCACTAAGTGTATCTTAATTTTCAATTTATAATACCATAAATGAATTCAAATGAAAAGCTCATTCTATTACTACCAAGTCTACAATAATGCACATTTATAATGGACAATATCTACAGGTAATATGTCATGAACAATTCAAACAAAAATGGAAGAAAAAATAAATAAAACACACACTGACCTAAGACATTGCAAAGATATCTCGTCCCATTAGTCTTCAACAAATTATTTTTTCTCAAAAAGCACACACTACCATATACACATACTAACTAACTATTCAATACATCTGACCTATTTTGTGGCAATTTCTTAGATTCATCCAAAAAATAAGAAAATTAAAATTAAAACCCTAATAAAAGTAATGTCACCATTAGTCATCAATCAAATAGTTAAAACCCCACTTAATGCAAATATAGCATAAAGTTCAACAACCTTTTTGTTCTGCACATCACAAAAAGCTTTCTCATCATCAAATCCTAAAATAAGCAAAATAGAATTAAAAACTAGCATACATAGGATACACAAAATTGCAAATCATTAAATTAACTACCAAAAAAAAAAAGCTTTTTGCTCTTCCATTCAATAAACGGTAAACCTTGTCTACAAAAATTGAAGAATCATTAAATCAAGTACAATAGAAGAACTTTTGTACAAGTTTATAGCAGCAACAGCAAACAACACATACCCACTTCACACCTATTAATTCATTCTTAACAACCCAATGAATTGGACAAAAATTAAATTCACTACCAATTATGCATAATACATACAAGTATTCCGGACTTGGGAGGTAGGAGCACGACCACGTTCACACGAGAAAGAGAGAGATTTGGAAACCACGAGTGGTGGACGACAGTGGTGGAGTGTGTACAAATTGAGTGAAGTCGACAGTGAGTTAAGATTTAGGGTTACGCTTTAGTTTTGATAATATAACTAAATTTAAAATCAAATAATAATAAATATTAATGATCCATTATATTTGTTGAAACTCAAATCTTGAAAGGAAAAATAGGTCATTATTCATTTTGGAGTATTTATTTAATAAAAACAGCGTCATTTATCAATGATTTTGAGAATTTGAAAATATAAAATATAAAATATTATAATATTATAAATAATAAATATGTTAAATATATATAATTATTAACGGTATATACCGCAAAATTACGGTATATACCGTACTTTTGCGGTATATACCTTAATTGCAGTATATTGCGGTGTACCATGGTATATACAAAATTCATACCTTTTCCGTACTTAAATTTGTCGGCAAGAGCATCTTCAAGGAGAGAAGGTATATAGAAAAGGTATAGCATGTATACCTTCTTAAAAAGTGAAATATACCCTTCTAAAAAGTTACATATTCCATAGGGAAAAGGTATACTCCCTCCGTCCACGAATAGGAGTCCCGGTTGACCATTTTTATCCGTCCGCCATTAGGAGTCCCGGTTAGACATTTTATCTTGGGAGTATAAAAAATGACTCACTCTCTCTCTTAATGTTAGAAGCTGCAATTAATTTTAATCTTGTTCCCTTAATTTAGAAGCTGCAATTAATTTTAATCCACTTTGATTGCAATTTCTCACTCTCTCTCTTAATGTTAGATTTCATTATTCCAAAGAATAAAGCAAATAATAATATAAAATGGGTCTCACATTCCACTATCACACACTTTAATTATTACACTCAAATTTTTCTTAAAACCCGCACCCAACTCAACCGGGACTCCTATTCGCGGACGGAGGGAGTAATACTTTCTCAAATACATCTCCCCTTGAAGGATGATTTTTCATGAGAACAAGGTAAATATGGTAGTTATGACACACGAAATTAATTTAACTGTTAAATCATAAGATCCAATAGACTATAAATGTTTTATTTCTGAACATTATTTACAAATCCTGTGACTTTAATTACGACTTAATTTGCTTCTCTTAATTAAGACAAAGATCTAACGGAAGGATGTGTGGTACGATATACTACTATAATTTTCTCATTTATTAGAATTCCCTATGAAGCAAAAGCATTTTGACCTTAGAAATGCAGAAACGTTTAATATCTTTCATAAGAGATGTAAATTATCTCAACAACGTTAATGCGTTAATATGGATATCACATTGTTGGAATGTTAAACATCAGAACTTGGCGAAGGAAGAAAATCTATCTCATATTCACAAGAACCCCTTCATTCTCTCTCCCTTTAAGAGAAAATGAAAGAAAAATAACAAAGGGCAAAAGAAGTCATATTCTGCAATTTTACATAGAGGCATATAGAATCCTATTGATCTTCATCAGCACTGGCTGATCTATGCTGTTGTACAACTAATACTGATCCACAAAGTTCAAAATCTGGAGAAGCTAAAAAATCACCTACTCTGCCAAGCTCCGGGCATTCTTCCCAGTCACTTATACCAGTTGTTAATGTCGAGTTGCATCTGCTTCCTTTCCCCACTATGAACATTGTATACATATCGGCCATGTCCCTTAGAGCCGATGCTGTCTCCTCCCCATTCTCTACGTGCTTCATTACATATCCCGCCTGACCTGATGTTACAAACCTACAAATATAACGTGTGGTGACATGCTACCCTCGGGGACATTGTTCCCATTTTTCATGTGAAGAAGAAATTCATATTCAACTAGTGTTAACAGTAGTCTATATAAACTCAACTTTTGCATTTTATAGCTGGAGTATTTTGTGTGGGGAAAAACTAAACAAATTTGCAAAGTTTTGGATATTAAAAAATTAACAATAACTGAGCTCATAAACTTCTATCAAACGTTTTCATGTATGACTGATATTCAAAGACGAGAATATTTTTGCCTAGAACAGCAACCAGAAAAGAAAACAATGTGGCTATGAAGTATAACTACAAACATACATACCTATTGAAGAAGTCAGTCAAGACTGTGTTGTCTGCATCGGCTTCTGATTCGTGGCTTGGTATGGCCATCAACACGTCCTCCTCCTTGTGATCTACATCGATTCCTACATGCTCCGTTGGCACCGACTTGTGTAGGAACCTGATCACGGTGAGGCTAATTCGATGATGCATTCCTAGACGTTTACTGAATCCCAATGCTTCCCGATCATCTTGTCCGCCAAAAAACAGCATAGCAATGTGATGCAACGTACCAGAGGTGGATGTATGCATGGAGCCAGCAGTGAGCCCGCGATCAATAAGGATGGCAACCGTGCATTTTGCATGAAGGAGGACCTTTTGATTTGTAATCCTTATGCCTTCCTTCCCATTCTCCAGTTTCCCATCAATTCTTTGATGTTTATGGAAAGGTAGAATGATGATAGATGCTCTCACATCCTCAGCAAATTCACATACATCAGCAAACATGGTTGCATAAGGTGCTACAACTTTAGCTTGACTTATCATTACTGGAGTCTCAGAACAAAAGATGTCTACTGTTTCGTTGATCTCCACCACGTCGTTACCACCATAATTGTCATCATCACTGAGTTCGTCTTCTGCCTTCTGGTGGTACAAGAGGTTCTTTGATTTGTTTTTCTCCGGAAGCTCAATTAGGTGCATCAGGTAAGGAGAAATAGCAACACTATCAGGACCTTTACAAGTTGCAATCAGTCCTA
Organism: Salvia hispanica; assembly: GCF_023119035.1. Lineage (NCBI taxonomy): Eukaryota > Viridiplantae > Streptophyta > Magnoliopsida > Lamiales > Lamiaceae > Salvia > Salvia hispanica. The sequence goes on along the minus strand of NC_062965.1, from coordinate 38,153,865 downwards.
TCATGGTTGCTACAGGGCGGGGACTATGTACACAAGCCAGCAGTTTTAACTCACTCTCTGGACATTGCTTTTCGAAATCTATATGCTTATAACCTAGGATATCGCTCTCTCTTCTTACCGTATAAGCTATCAAGGGTCCCCAGATCAACGAATTGATCACTACAGCTGCTGTCATCAAGTTGCAGAATAGTTGGCTGGACAAGACCTGCATCAACCATTTATATTTCTATTTCAGCATCTTCTTCATTTGATGATCAAATAAGCGAAATGCAAAATAAATAAAGGAATTTCATACACTTACTTTGTCCTCGACGCCTATGGTAAGAGCAAGCAAGTCCACGTGACCTTTCAAGTTCATTAAGAAAGCAAGAAGAACCCCTTCATTCATTGGAATTTTCAAGTGGAAGCAAGCAACGAGTGTGCCAGTTACCTTCCCCCCAATGCTGAGTAGGATAATAATTGCAACTACAGCAAAGTAACGAAAACTGTTTATATGAGTGAGATCTGCCCTGAACCCGCTGTAGCCAAAGTAAAATGGTAGCACAAAGTTATGGACTGAATATGAGAGTTTAATCAAGAGAGTCCGAGCCGCTTTGCCTCCTCTAGGAAACAGTGCACCGAGAATGAAACAAGCAAATATGCTGCTGATTCCCATGGTCTCAAGAGATGTGGCAGCAACAAACAAGACTGCTATAAGAGCAAAAAGCTCGGTGTTTTTAAGATACTTTTGGTTTCTCTGTCTCCTGTTCAACCAATCTGCTAAATTTATGTTGAGGAAAATAGCAGTTATGACGATGATAAGATATAGAATTCCCCGGACAAGCCAATCCGAGAAGCCAAAGTCACGCTTGCTCGTTGAAAGTATGATCAGGAGAAAAACCGCATACGTATCAGCTACTAATGAGGAAGATATGGCCAGCCTCCCAAGATCAGAATTCGCAAACTTAAGGTCATGAGCCAAGCAAGTGACGAAAGGGGAGGCCGTGTTGCATAAGATGATTGCTAGTGTTAAAGTCATCATGACTGTGGAACCTTGGGCTCCCGTCTCTTCGTATATGAAAGAGGTCACAGCTATGGCAAATATCGTACAGATAAAACTGCTTCCACAGGCAATGACGGTTGCTACGCGCAAGTTGCGCCTTAGATACGCAAAATCTATCTCGAGCCCGATAAGATACATGATTATGATCCTAGCATATAGTGCCATGGTTTCATAGTACTCAGCAGAATTGTAAAAAAAGAATGTTCTCACACTATCTATGTGTGATAAACAAGATGGGCCAAGCACGAATCCTGCCTGCATTCAAATGGGAAAAAAGATTTAAAGCTATGCTAATAAATGCGTAGATGCGGAGGGAGTAATTGTTTTGAGAGACATACTTACGAGAATTTGCGCGAGGGGTGCTGGTTGGCCTAAAGGCTTGAGCAGGAGCTGGAAGAAATGGGAGATGACAAGCAGGCATGAAACCTGCGCCCCCATCGTCAGCACCGGATTGAAAAACTCCCCGCTCCGCCCGAAACAATCCGAGCCATCGTCCATTTTGAACGACAAACTGCATAAAAGATGATTGTTGATTGATCAAATGCGGATTTCCAATTCCCCTTCTTCGGCGGGAATTTGTGTAGCATCTTTTGAATGGAAATTGTTGGCATCGTTTTCGTTGGGTTGGGATTTGGAAAAGGAAAATCAGGAATATCCTTAATTTAGTTGATGGAGGGCCGTCTTAAACGGGAGTTGAATTCAAATTTTCTTCTTCTTTTTTCACTCCCTTCGTCCCGCTTTAGCAGTCCCATTGACTTTTCTACACTCGTTTTGTAAAAATGATACTACCACTGTCCCTGAAAATTTGATACACTTCACTTTTACCATTTTTGGTAGTGGACCACATATTCCACTAACTCATTCCTACTCACATTTTATTATAAAACTAATACTTTAAAAGTAGGACCCACATCCCACCAACTTTTTCAATTCACTTTCCATTACATTTCTTAAAACCCGTGTCGGGTCAAAGTGTAGCAAATTTTGGGGGACGGAGGTAGTAATAAATAGTTAAGGTGGAGAAATAATAAAGTAAAAAAGAGAATAATATAGAGAAGAGTCTCATCTACATTATTCTCTTTTTTACTTTATTATTTTTTCACTTTAACTATTTATTATCATTTTTACAAAACGAGTGCAGAAAAGTCAATGGGACTGCTAAAGCGGGACGGAGGGAGTATTTTTTAATTTTAATTATTTATTTTGACATGCGATTCAGTTTGCTTTACTTTTTTCATCTTTTACAATTTTGAATTGAGAAATTCTTTTCCCTTTTAATAATTTTTTAAAAAATCTATCTTTTTATCAAATTTATAAAATAATCTTAAATTTCTGCTCTCCAAAAATGATAGAGCACTAACCTATAAAATTTATTAATGTTGAATTAAAATTCATGTTCATTATAATTGTTAGAGATAAAATAATAGAGTGAAAAGCATACTAATTCCCAGTACATAACTCAGAAATTCAATATTGTTTATTAAAACTATTAAAAAAGACATAACTTTATTAATACCGAATGTAAACACATAAATATAGCAATAGTTTTGTGGATATCCTTATATCTTCGTGTTGATAATTTTTATATACAAGATTGAAAAAGATCTTGGTTCTGAACTGCAAATTAGTTACCATTTTAACGCGACCAGATCAAACATACTCCCTCTGTTCCAACGTAGTTGGGTCGTTTCTTTTTTGCATCTGTTTTGCAAAAAATGATACTCCCTCGTCACACAAGAATATGTACTATTTCCTTTTTAGTCCGTCCTACAAGAATATGCACTTTCTAATTTTGAAAAGTCTTTTCTCTAATGATGTAGGACCCATTCTCCATTGACAATACTTCAATTATTTTTTCTTTCTACCTCTCTCTTACTTTACCAATTTTACATTAAAACTCGTGCCGAACCAAAGTGCATATTATTTGGGGACGGACGGAGTAATAAATACTTCATCTATCCCATTAGAAATAAAACGTTTTCCTTTTTGGTTTGTCCCATTAAAAATGAAACGTTTCTAAAATGGAAACAATACTATCTCTATTTTTTCTTCTCTTACTTTACTCTCTCTTCATTAACTCACAAAACAACACTACATAAAATCTCGTGTCGAAAAGTAAATATTGCATATTTAATGGGATGGAGGGAGTAGTTAGAGTGGTGAAGGGTAAAGTAAGACACAAAATAATATATAGAAGACCCTTCTCTACAATATCCTCTCTCTTAAATTACACTCTCTCCATTTTAATTATTTATCACTCTCTTTGTCCCACTCTAAGTGGAGCATTTCCTTTTTGGCACGGGATATTATGTAGTGTTATTTTGTAAGTTAAGTGGAAAGAATAAAGTTAGAGAGAGAGAGAGAAAGTAGAGAGAGAGAAAGTAGAGAGAGTGATGTTGTCATTTTAAAAAATGTGTCATTTAGAGTGGAACATTCCAAAAAAAAATGTGTCACTTAGAATGTGACAGAGGGAGTATCATTTTTGCATAAAAAGAAACGACTCACCTGTCTTGGAATGGGGAGAGTAGTGTATAATGACATGATCCTCCCGTCAACTGTTGGAAGCTAAAAATATAAATACTGATGGAGTTGTTAAAACTTAATAGAGAAGTTTGTCGTGGAACTCAAACCAGTACTGTTTTTTTGGGTATGGTAAACATTTTGGAAATGGTCTCTGTGCTGAATGCAGCTTTGGGATACTTCTGATGGGTTGAAGCTCTCTTCGAAATGTGGATTGCGTAACTTAAATGTCGAATGTGCCAATGCCACAAGCAATTGTTAACTTGGTTAACTCGAATATAGGCTGTAACTGTGAAATCAAGATCCAAGAGTGACAAGAACAACATGAACAATAGCTGGATTTGAAAGCAGTCCAAAGAACAACCGAAGCTTCGGAGAAAGAACTATTCGGAGAAAGAACTATTGATACGACCATGAAAGTCGTGCATCCAAGGTTTCAGCTGCAACTGGATTCAATCAGCAATCCGCCTATGGAAATGACGTCCAAATGATCTTCAAAGACTCTCACTATTTCTGTCTTCGAAAGAGCTTCGCGTGAGTACCTTGCACGTCACAATCGTAGTCCGGGGGAGAGAGTTATGGACGTTTTACGAAATCCGCGCATTGAAGAGCGGGTGACTCTAGAGAGAACGCAGTCAGTGAAATGGGCCATAAAGAAAGCCCAGTCGGGTGTTTTGCTTGATTTGGCGAGTTGAGGCAGAAAGTTTGCTCGAGCGGGAAAATTAGGCGTGGCAATCGCCTGGTCATGTTTTATGTACTGTTTTGGCAATTTTCTCTATTTGTAAGGTCTTTTCTTGGGTTTTCAACCCCACCTATATATACTCATTTTTGAGATTTTAAAACTTAGATTTTGATGAATTGGGAACTGTTAAAGCCTCCTTTGTGTTGGTACAAACCCATCCCACATCGGATGAAGGAGGGAAGTTGGAAGGTGTATATAATTCCTGTCCAACCCCAATTAGTTTGAGGTCTTTTTGGAGTGACCCAAAAACAAATCCGTGCGGGCTTGACCCAAAGCGGACAATATCAAACTAATGTTGCAGTCGACGATCCTAACAAGTGGTATCAGAGCCAGGTGGCTTTGGGCCGTGCCAAGATGAGCCCCGGTAAGGGTCAGGTCCTGAAAGACTCGGGTTAGAGTCGGGCCCTGGATGACCCAGGGGCCAGGGCTGGAATGACCCATGTTTGTGTCGACTGCATTCCCGATGTGGTCTCGATTTGAGGGGAGGTTTGTGTTAGAGTTTGTATACTAGAAATCACGTTTCGAGTGATTGAATACTGAAAAACTCTTATTTTATTTTCCAATGAATAAAACAGATTATTTTTGTCATAATGTTGTTATGTTTTACATTTAATGGATGTTAATGCATGTTTAAATGTATAAGTTAACTTAACAAAGTCTAAGTCTTTGTTTTAGTAGACCAGGTTGTGGGCGTCGTCCACTTTAAGGTAACACGGTCAGTTCTAAACAAAGAAAAAGATGAATTTCACAACCTAGTTGGAATTTGCTATCCATCGAGAAAGGTTGCAATGTCAGTCCGCATATTTCTAAGCCTTACTGAAATAAGATGACATTGGTATGGTATAGCACTGAACGGATCTAACAGCAAGACTTTCCTTATGCTATCTACTTGAAAGGCGAGGTCTTGATAAATATTTATTTCTTAATCAATGTAGGTTAGCATTGAGCATACGGTATTGATTATGCATTACTTTGACTTATCAAATGGTGCGGTTTTTTCGTAACCCAATAATCCTGATATATTGGGTAGTGGTGATCAATATCTAGCGGTGCTAGGATTGCTATTATTTTGAATCGTGCGCGAGTTGAGTCTCGTTTGATAATGTCCTCAAGAGGAGCGCGAAACAAGGTTTTATTATTCGGAACCTAGCTAGTTGGAGTTTGATTACTCTATGAATAATAAATAATCGTTTCATGCTAAGTCCACTCTTGGAATTAATAAGAAGTTAATTAATTAAGTCTATAGCAGATATTAATTAATTAATGGACATTTTTATCTTAAGCGCGGGAAATGAAAGATAAACGGAAACTCGGATTACTTGTAATTTCGGATTTGGATGGGGAGAGTTCAATATTACTTCTGTAGTGGCTGCTCGTAATATTCCAATTATAACTTATATTAAATTGTGGGTTCAATTTGATTAGTAAAAGTAAATTGGATGAGCCCATATTCAAACCTTCCATAGATCCATGTCTAGGCCCAAAAGGAACTTAATATAAATAGGAGAATAAAGGAGACAGAAATAACACAATTTTATTTCTCAAATTTTTCAAAAAATTTCAAAAATCCCCAGCTGAAGGAGATTTCGAGTTCTTCACCTATTCTCTAAAGGATTTCTTCTGTCTTCTTTATTTTAAGTCCTAGTATTCTAGTAAGATCAGCACACACTGATATTGGAGTACAATTCGGGAACCAGAGAGAAGATTTATGGTCTAGTATTCAAAGCGATACGTGGAGAAGCAGCTAGCCACCTTCAATTTTTTGGATAATTAATTAGGTATTTTTCCTGCTCCGTAGAAAAGCATGTTTTAGGTTTCAATATTCTTAAAGCATGATTAATTCAAGTTATGAGCATGATACATGTGAGAATTATGCGAATAGGTTTTGTCTAAATAATCTTCTAAATAGATCTGATTATTATGTGATTTATTGGTGTGATTAATAATTGTTAAATTATGATAATCCATGCATGACACACCGCTTCCGCTGCCAGTTCCATCAGTTTGTTGGTACAAACCCATCCCACATTGGATGAAGGAGGGAAGTTGGAAGGTGTATATAATTCTTGTTCAACCCCAATTAGTTTGAGGCCTTTTGGGAGTGACCCAAAAATAAATCCCTGCGGGCTTGACCCAAAACGGACAATATCAAACTAATATTGCATTCGATGATCCTAACACTTTGTGAGCATCTCATTTAAGAGATTTTATCCAATTCCTACTTTCTAGGTTGTTTGTTTTTCTTTGATTGAATCAAGTAGAAGTACGCATCAATGATGGGTGTATCCATTGAGTAGTAGAGTCATAGGATAATTGGGTTTAGTGAAAGTTGTCTTCCATCTTTTTGGCTGAGGCCTTAAGGTCCTAGATCTAATTATTCATAACATACACTTTCCCGTTACTAATCTTCCATTAATTTCATCTTGGATCGTGGCTAGATCCAGCCTATCTTTGTGTTTTTGTATTAATTTGAGTATCAATCATTTTGGATATTATCTTTGGTTATAAATATGGATCTTGGATCTTTAACAACTATAAACAAAATATGTACGTGGTTCAGTTACCTACATGCATGGGAGAACGAGAAATCTACTTTATTAATCACACCAACACAACAAACAAAGATGCAACAACTTAATCACAAAGCTACTACTCAATTAAAACATAAGCTATACAATGTTTCATTCAAAAACTTGATTGAGAAACTCATACCCTCTGTCGTATTCCTTTTTGGGTTGTCCCACTATAGCTGAGTCATTTCCATTTTTTTGCAAAAAGTACTTTACTCTCTCTTCATATCTCTACCTTTTTCCTTTCCACTTTATTCTTCTTTTACTTAACTCATTTAAAACATTTTTTCTTAAAACCTGTGCTGTAAAGAAATGCCTCTACTACAGAGAGACGGAGGTAGTACAAAACACTCTAGCACTACAGTGTGTTTACTTTCAATTCTATGTGAAGGAAACTAACAAGTCTTGTATGAATGAGCTGCTTGTGCCTCTGATCAGTATATATACACTTCCAGCTTCAACCACTTGCTAGCTGAGTCAACAAACTAACCAACTCTTTGAAACAGAATTGTAACAACTTTATGTGTCAATCTTAAAGATCAGTTTGTCATGAAAAACCACAGCTTTTGCTTAACAAATCTCCACCTTGGTTGGAGCATGATCGATCACCATAACCTTTCTTCTCCATCTCCTCATCATCTACCTTTGAATAACATTCAACAGCTTTAAGCAATGCATTATACTTAGTCAGTGGAAAAACCTTAGTGAGCATGTCTGCAAGATTATCTTTAGTCCCAATTTTCCGCATCTTCACTTCTGTGTTTCTCACTTCATCTCTTATGAAAAATGCAACCTCATATCTAGATATGTATTTGCTCCTTCATTTCATGAAAAATCGGGTGCTTAGTCAAGCTAATAGCAGGTGCTTAGTTATTGCCCTTTGCATCACTCCAAAATCATTCAAAATCCCTTCAACCAAAAGCTCTCCTTTAATGCTTCAGCTAAGGTCATGTACTCAATTTCAGTGGTTGACAAAGCCACTACTGACCAGATTTCCAAGAGACAATTGAACCATAAAGAGTGAATAGGTACCATGTCTGGGACTTCCTGCTATCTAGATTTGTTGCAAAATCTAAAGCACAATATCTGCTTGCAACATTCTTGCTAACATCATAATCTCTTTTGTATAAAATCCTAATGCTTTCAGACTCTTTAAGATACCCAAGTGTCCACTTTAGAGGTTGCCAATGAACTTTTGTAGAATCTGCCATGGCCTTGTGCAAACCATTGTATACATCACACTGTCCACAATATTTGCATATGGAATATCCTCAATTTCTCTCATTTCTTCATCATTTTGGGATTTATACTCACAGTCAACCTGAAATGTTTCCCATTGGTGTGGGTAATTGATTCGATTATGTCATCTATAACTTAGCCAATACTTTTTCTGGTGTACTCTTGTTGAATTAGCCATAGGGTTCCTCTCTTTCCGTTCCTCACAATATCCAGCCCTAGTATCCTCTTAGCATAAGTTCTTCATTTCAAACATAAAACTGAAATCTTTCTTTATCAGATTTACTTCCTCAATGCTTGGCCCTGCAATCAAAATTTCGGCTACATAGAGTAGTAGATAAACAATGGCTTTTCTATCTTTCTTCTTCAGATACACGCAGCTGTCAAACTTGGAGCTTTCAAATCCTATATTCATCATGTGATCATCAAATTGCTCTATGTTGCTTTGCTGAAGTCCATACAGGCTTCTCTTCAGCAAGCACCTTATCCTCACCCTCTTTCTTTACAGATCCCTATGGCTGCTCCATGTGAATCTTCTCTTCAAGTTCATCACTAAGAAAAACAAAAACTGTTTTTACATCCATTTGTTGTAATTTCCTTGTATTTGATTCTGTCATTTTCTGATGCTCCAATTTTCTTCTTGAAAATCTATTTGTATACTACAAGTTTTTGAAAATTTGATCCGAAGACTAGTATCCATATTTTGTTCCAAGTAGTTAATTCCCTCTACTGCACACAAAGCATAATACACTAGGCTAGAATTTTCCCTGGCTGGTAGAGTAATATTTCTTCTTTTTATGTCTCTCAAGACATCTAATCACTTTCAGTTTCATCAACATCTCTAGCTTAATGATTTCTAGACTAGTATCCTCATCTGAGACATTCTGCTTGATCCTATAATAGCTTAATGATGCACTATTTTTTAGCACTATTAATACCTACAAGTATACATAATAGAAATAGTATAGCCAAAGGTAGTACCGGATATCGAACACGGGGAAAACAAACACAAAGTGTCTATCTTTTACTAAAACTCAATTACTATCTGGAGAACCGAAAGATTTTGAAAACTTTCGAAAATTGAAAACAATTGAAAGCAAATAACAACTTAATGCAGGTAAAACACAGAGATAAACGATAGAGATAAGGGGAATTTCAGGGATGTGCGTTCACGGTTATGGTTATACAAATTCCAAACTACAATACCCTAGCACAGTTATTTCTTTGATAGGACGAGTCACCTAGTTTATGCTCATGCGATGCAAACGTTGATTACTAACATTAGGGTTGTCAATCCTAACACGTAACTCCAAAAAACTCTTAAGACCCTTGAAAAGTCCTCACTCTCAATTAACAGTTCCGTTTTAAAGGAAGCTAACTGTAGCGTCTACTAAGTGGACCTAAGTCGCTAGAACTCTCTCACAGTTATGAAGCAAGTTATATTAAATCATTCACGATTGTGTCACTCAATCATGAAGCGTCAAGATTAACTTAGGGAAGAAACAAAGTAAAAACAAAACGGATATTAAATAGAAAAACTGGAATTGTATAACCAGAGTCATTATTTGAAATCCTTTTTCAACTCCTTGCACAATGACGTACTCTAGCTTTTAATCTCTGGGAATTTATGTTGCAAAAAGAAGCTCTAATTTGATGAAGCTTGAGGTCCTATTTATAGGGGAAAATCATTCCTCATCATAGAAGGAAAAGATCTTCAAAATATGGTAAATCTTGGAGCAGAATCTAGGGCTCTCGGATTCACCGCCTTTCTCCGGTGGGCCGCCGCACCTTCTCCGGCGGTCGCCGGACGAGACTCTTTTCCAAGCATGAATTTCCAAGAAAGGCCGCTACACATCAGTGGCCGCCGGGCGCCGGCGGTCGTCGGTCGCCGTCTGAACTCCAGATTTCTAGACTTTGCGTTTTGACTCCCTTTTTCGGCTCAAATATGCATGTTTCTCACAAAACACGTCAAAATACCAAAATGTATAAAATATGCAATTAATGGACATGTAGAGTGACTTTGACATAAAAAACGAACCAAATAATGGTCTTAAAACAGTGCAAAATCTGAGCGTATCACTTAACACCTTCACCGATATATTGGGGTTGGTGTTTTCAACATCTTCTCACTTGTCGAACAAGGCATTTAATTCTCTCTAAAAGTTACATCCCTGCTTATTACAACTTTGTTCCATAGACCACAATCTATACCCCCCAATCCTCTCTGGTAATCAAGCATAATGCACCTTGAGGGCTCTTGCTTCTATCTTTTCTCTCTTGATATGAGCATGAGCTCTACAGTCAAATGACTTCAATCTCAAATAATCTCCATGTGATCCATACCATTTGAACTTAGGAGTTTCATATTTACCGTTGTTGATGGGCATTTATTAATGAGAACAACAATTGTAGCAACAACTTCTACCCAAAATTTCAACTCCACTCTTAGACCCTGATAGCATGCATCTGACCCATTCTAAAATGGTCCTATATGCTCTCTCTGCCACACTGTTTTGTTAGGGATTATTTGGCACAGGCCCATGACTTTTGATCCCTTTAAGCTTGCAGAAGTCATTCCTTAAACTTGCTAAAAGTATCAAACTTCTCCTTCATAATGTAGATCCATGTTTTTCTTTAAAAATCATCAATAAAGGTCAAGAAACACAAGCCAACTCAAGATTCAACACTGACTTTTATCTAGTTGTTATTCATATTTAGTAATGTAATTGTTGTTTTAGGAGTAGGATTCAAGAAATTAAAAGTAACTGTTTATTTGATTTTGATATCCAAGACTCAATTATCTTTATCCTTTTTCCTTTCTTTAAATTATTGCTTCTTACTGCTTGGCAAACTTTTGGATGATTTTTGGGTACTCGATTAATACCAGATTAAAGGGTTTGTGCATTTGTGCTTATAGTTATAAAAAAATTCGTAGACCTATAGGGTAAATTTATTTAATCACTCTTAGTTTTAACAATGTTTTTGTGTCTCACTTTTTCAACTTGGAGTTTCCTTCGGGCACCCCGATTCGTCACCACTAGACCCAAAAAAGTTCTGTATTTTAAAATTAAGTGGTGTCTAATGTCTATTAAGACATATGTATAGTCTATGAGTAGCTGAACAATAGGATTCAAGGGATTAAAATTAACTACTTCATATTTGTATGATTTTGATATCCAAGACTCAATTAACTTTATCTCTTTCCTTTGTATAAAATATAACTTGTAATTGCTTAGCAAACTTTAGGATGATTTGTTGGTACTATTATGGATTTGTATATTTGTGCTTATAGTTATAAAAAAAAAATTCAATATGCCCATGGGATAACAATGAATAAAGGTCAATTTTGGTCCTGAACAAAAGACCAAAATATGAATTTGGTCTAAAACATTTACTTTTTAAAAAATAGGTCCATAATAATTGAAATCCTTGTCGAAGTGGTCCTTTTTTTACGGTTCCATCAAAAAACTAATGGTCATAACGTTTCTTTATGGAACCGTAAAAAATTACTACTTCGGCACATTTTCATTGTTATGGATATGTTTTTCTAAAAGTGAATGTTTTGGACCGAATTCGTATTTAGGACCAAAAAGTTCCTAAAATTAGAAAGTGCATGTTCTTGTGGGACAGCTTAAAAAGAAAGAAGTGTATATTCTAGTGGGACGGGGGAGTAGTATATGGGGGTGTGATAAGGCTAATTTCATGCATTGGTTAAGGGATAAATTCTGTGATTTCCCGGGTCTAACAAACCTTTTTGAGCCAGGTGTGTAGAGAAAATTGCCAACCCAAGGAAGAAGACAGAGATCACCTGGTGGAGGAAGCCGGCAAAGGAAATAAGCTGAACAAGGAAGAGCGCTAGACAAAAGAGCATCGAATCGAAGGGCAAAATGGGCATTACAAGATCAGTCTAGAAGCTCTATCCATTATAAAAAAGGAGCACGCAATCAACATGAAGCATCATCACCTTTCAGCTCCTAGCTTAGTTTTTCACTTTTTCTCTACACACTCACACACTTGGAGGGAAATCTTAGGGGGTTTCTCGTTTTATCGGAAGTTTGGGTGCAACACCGTCTCTGCGGAGGCGAAGAAACAATTGTCTTTTATTTTTCTGTCTACTGTTGGTACTCGCCGAGTCCTCACTGTTCGAGGCTCGGCCTTGTGTTGTTGCTATCGTTGGATATTTCGTATTTTGCTATGGATATCACTGCTTTTGTTTCGTTTATCTTATCGTGTTGTTTTGGGTTTGATTTGCTGATTATTGTTGATTGATCTGGGTTTGGAGTTGTTTTGTAAGAATCTGTTGTCTATCGGTTGAATCTACATAGACTTGTGAGGATCGGAGATGGAAATGATGTTTGGTTGTTGCGGATGGCTTGGATCCGGAGTGGATTAAGCGTCCCGTGGTTGGATCTGCTGGTTTTTGTTTCATTCAGTTGTTTAAGTTCTGCATTCTCGTTTGCCTCGTCTAGTAGCCGTAGATCTGCTTTAGTTTTAACTGTTCTTCATTTCTATCGGTTTAATTTCGTTTACTTTGCTTTGATCTTCGTTCTTGCTCTGTTTTAACTGGTTGTTTCGTGATAAATATTGGAGGAGATGATGTCGCTGTTAGTTAGTCCTTTAGTTAGTTATTTTGCAGGTTTTCAATCGTACTGTACCTTTTCAGAGAATGGTCCCCACATTTAGTTTCTTTCCTAGGTCTAGGTTAATTTAGGAAATGGTTCATTCGATCTAGCAATTGTCTCGCTCTATTTTGGTTGATATGCATGTTTTTATGTCTTTGCCTAGATCTAGATGTTAGAATAGAATATTTTAATTACCAAGTCTAGGAATTAAAGCTCAACCCCAAAAATTGCGTGGCAGCAGCCAAAAAAATAGTTCCCGAGTCTTTGAACATGTTTACTTGCATATTCATCTCTGTGGATTCGATCCCTATTCCCACGTACTAGTTTTCTTAATTAAAGCGGGTTGAGGGTTTTGAAAGGGGAGTTAAGGTAGTGATTATGTGCCCAACGACAGGTAGCTCAAGGTTCTCTGAGTTCCTAGACCCAGTGTCTAGCGGATTTCCTGGACCGAGGGTTTTCTTCATTAATTTTAGAACACTCTTTTGCTAACCATCATTAGCTTCTAAAAACCTAGCTCTTCAGGGTGTTCGGTTTACAAGATTATATCCGGAATTAAATTTGTAGTGTGTTTGGTTTATGAGATTCAATCTCACAAAATATTAGATGGATAATTATGGGATAATTAGTCTTAGCTAACCCATATGACTAAAATAATATCACAACTCAATCCTAGATTATATCTTAATATTATTATATCTTGACGACCGAACACCACCTATATCTATAGTCTTACTCATAACAGCAATTTTGCTTTAACATTCGTGGTGTCTATTATTCAAATTATTTCTGCGGGCGAATGTAATAATAAAAATTGATGATTAAAACAATATAAAATAAAGAAAATGGGTATTTAAGTATTTAACCCAATCATAATTATAAATATATAACTTATCCAAAACACTAAATTTGATTTGTCCCGTAAACAATATACTTTATATAAGGGATATTGGTCCTTAATATCATAGGATTTTCAAAAAATTAGGATTTTTATACGACTTTCAACTTGGCAAATAATATCACAAAATTTTATCCGAGTTTGTTATTTTCCACTAGCGAAAAAAAATCGTCTATATTAATGGACTAAAGAACAACTTAGAGGGTGTGCTTCAAGAAAAACTATCCTAAAAGATTGAAGAACTTGAAATTCTCGAAGTAGTTGTCGAGAAATTAGGAAAAAAAATCTGTATCATGATATTATTTGCCGGATTTTTTTCGTTGGTGGGATACAACAAACTCAGATAAAGTTCATGATATTATTTGCCAAATTGAAAGTTCGTGAAAAAAACTCAACTTTTTAAAAGTTCTACGATATTAGGGGCCAATATCCCTTTATATAAATACAAAAAAATGAAACATAATATTTTTAGGTATCCAATTAGTCTGGTACGGGTATTAATGTACTCGAATTCATGTGTAAGTCGAGATTTTGGGTTTCGATACCCAATTTTTCGAGTTTGGGTATCATTGGGTACCCGAATTTGCAAGCCTACTTAGTTTAGTTATTTTTTATCCCTCTCCTACTTTACCAATGTTACACTCCCTGCGTCCCACTCTAACTAGAGCATTTCTATTCCGGCATGAGATTTTATGTAGTGTTATTTTGTGAGTTAAGTGGGAAGAATAAAGTTAGAGAAAATGAAGAAGTAGAGAGTGTAATGATTCTATTTTTGGAAATGTGTCATTTAGAGTGTAATAAAAGTGGTTGTAATCTGATTGAAAAATACTCCCTCTATCCATCCGCGAATAGGAATCTCGGTTCATAATTACTAAAAATGGTAAGTAGACCTCTTTCCACTCATATTCAACTAACTCTTTCCACTCACATATCATTTAAAACTAATATATATACAAGTGTATCCTATTAACTTTCTTTCACTCATTTTTTCTTAACATTTCGTAAAATTCATGTAAAAAAAAATGAGACTCATATTTGCGTACGGATGAAGTATCAAACATGGTGGTTCAATTATAAAATAATCGAACATGTTAAAGATAAATACAACACCATAAATAGTTTAAACATCAAGCAAAAATCAGATATCAACTAAAGGGAGTATAACAAAAGTGGTTGTAAATCTGATTGAAAAATATCAAACATGGTGGTTCAATTATAAAATAATCGAACATGTTAAAGATAAATACAACACTATAAATAGTTTAAACATCAAGCAAAAATCAGATATCAACTAAAGGGAGTATAATAAAAGTGGTTGTAACTTGTAAATCTGATTGAAAAATATCAAACATGGTGGTTCAATTATAAAATAATCGAACATCTTAAAGATAAATACAACACTAAAAATAGTTTAAACATCAAGCGAAAATCAGATATCAACTAACTAATACATACTATAAGTAGAACCAAAGACATGCATATAACATCAAAATGTTCCAACAAAAGAACTGCTTCTTGAATGGGATATAGTTAATTGTTGCTTAAGCTATGTTTCACATCAATTTCCCTATGAACGAACCTTTCCCGCGAGCCAAAAAATACAGAGTTGGCAGAGATACCTCAAAGTCTTGAACTGAATCAAACTCAGTGGACCGAGAATTATCTTCTTACGTCGCAGTATCGCTGCTCACTTTGATCAACCATATGGCAGAGCTATCTATTACTGCGAGTCTCTGCATTCACATGGTCGTCTTTCAGAATCTTCTTACCTGGATTTGATCCATGACTGTGTGAGTCACGACCCTTACTCCCCCATTCTCCATCGGATAACCTTGTCCTCTTAGTAGCAACATCAGACAATTTCTTGTAGCTTGATGGTGTTGCTCTCCTCTTGTTCACATTTGTATCCATAGCAAAATAGTTGCTGAGATGACCTGCTGTATTCCGAGTCTGTTCAAAATCTCCCAACTTCTGTTGTTGGTCTGTTACAAGTAAATCATTCTTTCCATCTTCAGCATCCGATCCTTGTGTTCGCTTTTTACTGTGAAGCAGAGTTGTCGCTAGAATCTTACCAAGCACGAACCTTGTCTCATTTACATTTCCTTCTTTTAGCAACTGGTGACGTAACTCCTGACCTCTTTCATTGGCCTTTACAGAATTGACACCATTGCCCAAAATGTTAAAAATATTCTTTACTTTCTGCCCCATTTTTTGAGGTATGAAAACCTGAAAGACAAGTCACAACAGTAAGTACCAAAACTAGTTGGCGAATTAAAGTGGCTTCATTCATCAACACATTTGGATAGTATCCCATGATTTCTCAACACATTCAGATGTTAACAAATTTGATATTATACCATCAATAACAGAAATCGTGTTAATGCATCTTTCGTCAAAGAGATAAATCACAATGAACAATGGCTTCTACACTAGTCTATTGGGAAGGCCAACAAAACATAAAACGAATATCTTAGCCCTTTAATCTTGATATTAGTATAGAAATGACCAAATTCTATTAACACCATATATCCCTGATTCATAAAATACAAATTTGAAAAAAAAGAATGAATTTACGTAGGTTAAATTATAGCACACGCATTAGTGTAGAGAGTTTGGATCCAAAGTTCAATATACGTGCAACTTTAAATAGTTTCGACAACAAAGAATTCGCAACTAGCAAGCATACGGCAGAAATTTCAGTTCAATATATTAAATCACTACTTTCTCAACAAAAAAAACTAATCATAGGACATCTTGGTAATTTGCCTCTAAATTCCTAAACTTGCGCAAACTTTGGTTTTGCATACCAGCTTCAAATCCACCAGTACATTGTCAAATTGTGAATTTATTCTAATTTGCAACCAATTAATATTATGATGCTAGCATGATTTGATGACTTACTTACGTGACACTATCAAACGTCAACCAACACGATGTCACATTGTAGACGGCAAAACAATGTCTTATTATGTTGAATTAAATAATTTCATTTGTTGGATTGGGATTGTATTAAGAAAGACTGAAATGGAGGTGGGGGGGGAACAAAAAACAAGATGAATGAAGTACAACAAATGAAATTACTAATTTAGAATAATAAGACATTGTTTCACTGCCTACAATTGCAGACAATGTGACGTTGTTTTGGTTGAAGTATGATGGTGCCAAGTAAGTCATCAAGTTATGTCAGCATCAAAATGTTAGAACATATAGTAATTTACAGGCAGATTTTAAAGCTGGTATGCAAAACCAAAATTTGGTGTAAGTTTAGGAATTTATTGGCAAATATGTTGATTTAAATGCATACTGTAAAAGCAAAAGAACATGAGCAAATCTCGCCATCATGGCCATAACTTCAATGATAGACATATATGATAGAAAACATAACACTTGCTCAAAAGCATATCTTCAAGGATTAATTAAACAAAAGGCCGTAACTCTTGAATAGTAAATAAAAGTATGGGGCAGTAGAAGAGCTCACTCATGACACCAAATAGTACTTACCAAACCAGAAGATGGAAACTCGGGAAACCTGGTTATTGATTCCAAAAGAGACTCTTTCTTGATCAGAACATGTACAGAATTTATGACTTGCTCAATAAACAAAGTCACTCTTTCTACTATTTCATCATCCAGTAAATTGTCGAGAACACCCATGATTTCAGGCATGTCAGTTCTGGTAGCTTGAGCATTTTGTCTTGCAAATCTTATGCTTTCTTCCATCGTTCTATAATGCAGAAGTGAGGTAAAGGTCAAAATGACGATAGGATGTTGAGGATTACTACATATTGCCAGGTGAAACGCCAAGATTGCAACCCTGTTCCGTAAATACAAGTAAGAACAGGAAAAAAACGGAAACGAAAAAGAAGACAGAAGAGAAAAGGACAATAAAGAGGATGAAAGCAGGCTCTTGACAAAAATAACTGAATGAGTAACTAGTAGTTTTAGGAATTTATACAAATCACTTACAAGTACTATTTTTGAAGGTGGACAACATTAGAAATCTACACTAGCAAATAACTTAGTACAAATTCGAATATATTGAGATACAATATGAAAGTATGAAATCAACTATTATAGAAGACGATAATTGTTGCTTAATATCTTGGAAACCAAGAAGAACAACTAAACTTACACTTGAACAAAGATCCCAATTTTATCTCATGTTAAGATATTCACCATCCTCACCGCTTGCATATGTATATATAATGATTGCTTGATAACGTATTTGCCCGTAATACAAAATACAGACTGAACTCCATCCCCAACAAATACATATTGCGCTAGGTGCAGCTATTGGAATTTGGTTGGGGCTATCGAGGGAAGAAGGTGTTGCTCTTCGACAAAAACATGAATTATATGATGACTAGCCATAGTCAGCGGGAAGGAATGATAAAGAAATTTAGTGCGTGGTCACATTGAAAATTACATGTGACCCCTATGGTCGTGTAACATCATACAAAACGGTTGCACCAAGATTTAAATATGCTCCTAAGGTCATCAATCTACATACCAATAATAGAGACCAAGTGGAGAAACACAAGTAATTTTTTTCCAAAATACATCTAAAGTATAAATGTCGAGAATTGAGATAGGTATGCATATATTGGTCACGGATTTATCTCCAACTACAGGAAGGAAGGAAGTGACATATTTGTTTTCTTAAAATAGTTCCACCATATGAATCGTGTGCAAGTATGCAACTGAAGGCTAATTTTGCAGAAAAGCAGAGAAATAGAAGGAAAAGAAGTACTAACATATCTACAATCCAATCCAATATATGCCCAAAGACGAGCAATTCTTGAAAAAGGCATTTGAGTATCAGCTGAACTACTCTTACCCTTACCTAGGAATTTGGCATCTTTGATTGTCATAGGAAATGATGGCACGTTTGATACTCCCCCATTCCGCAGTAGTGGAGTCAATTTGCCATTTTGGTACGTTCCATAATAGTAAGTCATTTCCTTTTCTAGAAAAAGTCAACACATTTACTCTCTCTTACTTTATGCTCTTTCATCTCTCTACCTTCCCTATATCTTTATTCTTCCTTTACTGAACTCACTTAACACAATATTTCTTAAATCATGTGCCGAAAAGAAATGACTCCACTACCGCGGAACGGAGAGAGTATATAATAAAAGATCCATTCCTTTTACTTCTTTTCATTTATTTATATGGAATTGGTCATTCTCTTTCAACCCAAGCAAAATAAAATGATCATCCGTATATGAAAAAAAGGCTTTAAACAGAAGGAACATGTGTCTATCATATTATGAGTTGTCAAAAACAGAGTGCAGCCTTGGGTGACTGTCAATACAAATATGAACAAGATAGAGGGTGACTGAGAAAGGAGTGAAAGAAACCAGGGAAGGCCGTTGGTGAATAAATTATTCTGCTGCTGTCAAGGGGAAGGGAGCCTGGAGGAAAAGTGGGTTATTTCAAACCATTATAGATTGTGGGATTGACGATGAAGACAGTAACTCATGTTGCTCGGCCTCTGTATTTCCTCATTTGTACTACTTAATTATTTACTATTTAGCTCCTCGAAACATATACATAATGTGAACTAACGTTATGTTGTGGGGAAATAATAGTACATTGTCCTGCATATTCACTGTAGTGAATTAGACAACTGCAAGCCCCGTATGTGTATGGACATGGATGTGTATATTTTATTTTCAGTTTGAACAAAGACAATAAAAAGGAGTAGTAACTCACCACAAACTGTCATTACAAGGTCGGTCACAAGTAATCAACTGATCCAAATTGGAAAATAATTTCTGGAGAGGATTATAAAGATCAGTGATCAAAAGTCAGAAAAAGACAATGATACATGGAGAAATCAAAATCAAACGGTATTGTATAAAGCAGGATTAGAAGACAAGCAGAAAAAGGTATAGCACACATAAAATAGATGTAATATATACCACAAAAGGCCAAGGAAGCTAACCATTAAAACTGAGGAACGTATACCAAGTTGATTATGTACCTGCTTGGAAAGATATGCTGCCTGCGATAAAATTGATGCTCAATCATACATGCTCAGATCAAAAAGTGTTGATTTTGAACAACATAAATAAACTTACATTTAATGGTAGCAATATATCTAGTAGCTGAAACCTTTTAAGCTTAAGAAGGGAGCGCTCAGCAGCTCCATATGAGAGCATATAATTCATCTCCATAAATATCCTGGACTGGAAAAAAAGCATTGTTTAAAACCTCTTGTGAAATAAATCAGACCACAAAATGGCCTGGGAGGAAATTGATAACAGAGCAAGAAGGTTTAACAAAGAGAAAGCAAGAAAATCAAAATGGGAAATGCTAGAAAGTCTCTCATTTCAGTATCATAAGAAAACATAAGGGACAAGGTACACATGGTGAGTAGTTAGAAACTGTAGACTTACCGTGCTCAGGTTAGCAACTGATGAAGAGAGGCTATATAGAGCATTCTCTGTCTCCTCAGAAAATGACAAGTTGAGACGAGCTGCAAGTCTCAATCCACGCAAAATCCTCGCTGAACAAAGATGTTGGGTATAGTGGTTAATTTATAAATCAAAAAAATTGATACCACATCGAGTATAATTTAAGATAATACATTTGCGTCAGTATGATGTAACAACCTTGATCCTCTTTGAATGACAAGTGAGCTGGTTTCACTGTTCTTAGCTGTTATAGTCAACAAAGAACAACTTTCAAAAAATTAAGATAGTAAGAAAATGTTGTGCCCTTAAAGGAAATCCTTACCTTCAAAGACTTCAAGTCCATAATTGCATTAGTATAGTCATAGATCACATTTGCAAAAGGATCAAAAAATAAGCTGTTTCAAATGTAACCAATATTAGAGCGTAGTTAGTCTAGAGGCAGAAAAAAAAGTGAAAACATATATATATGCAGAAAAGGTCAACAAACTACTCTTTTTTTCGAAGCAGTTTAAAAGGGATGGAGAGCTCCAGAAGGAAATATATTAATGATCTTCCCCCTACTTCTTTGCGTAGAGGTAAAAATGATCAAGTACTCAACTAGAAGACTGTAATGATTATGAAACTCCCTCAAAAGCATCTTGCAGTAAGTACACACTTAGCCATCAGGATTATTTCCCCAGTTATGATCAGAATTCTTCCCCAATTAGCATAACATAATAGATTTAATTCCATTTCCACTTGAAATCAGGTTGTTTCTGTAAAGCAATTGCAAATTTGCAATAAGAAAAAAGTACTCCCTCCGTCCTACTTTAGGAGACCTGGTTTACCATTTTTGGGTGTCCCACTTTAGGAGTCCCGGTTGGAATATTCTATAAATGGTATTAGGCCCCACGTTCCACTAACCTTTTTCCACTCACATTTTATTATAAAACTAATATAAAAAAGTAGGACCCACATTCCACTATCTTTTATCACCAAATTTCCTTTACATTTCTTAATACCCGTGCCGAACTCAACCGGGACTCCTAAAGTGGGACGGAGGGAGTATAAAACATACACAGAAAGATAATAGTTAAAGCTCTCCCACCACAGTAGCATTGGTCTAACTTTCAGTGACGGGTTTTTAGTTACCTAATTACAATTCTTTCTGAATGATTACATTATTCTTTCTGGATGATTAGATTGTATACATGACGGCTCAGAATGTACTGTATAGATGCTTCATATAACAGAATTATTCGTATGACACAAAACTGGGCCAACTGAAATACAATGGCTGAACTGAAGTTGACATTATTCTGCATACCTACTATGATGAAAGGGGAAATCGATACAAGAAATCAGGTTAGAGTACATCACTGGAGTTATTTAAACTTATAAAAATGAAAAGCAAGGATTCAACCTGTTCACCGTGAAGTCTCTGTGCAGGCAATTTTTCCAGCGAAGAAAGTCTCTTGGATCACAACCCCTCGGCTTTTGGGAGACTTCTGCTTTTTCTCCAGAATCTTTGGCTATAGTGTCAAAACTTGATACCTGAAAAATGAAAGTAAGAAATGCTTGATCCATTGAGCACCTTTAAAATGTGTGGTATAAGAAGTAAACTATAGCTAGGCATAGATGTAGGGAAAATTGCAGAAGCTCAAACATCATATGAATAGGCACTAACCTCCACCGCAGAGCCTTTTACAGTGACTATACATATAGGGAATCGCTTTCCAACAATTAATGCACACTGAAATGTCCTCTTGACCTTCAAATTCGCATATTACAGTTTAGAGCAGGCTTTTCAATATGCATTTGTTGATACAATCAGCAAACAACTCTTGAAAGTAAAAGGACCTGTTTAAGCCCTGCTGTTGTGATCACGTCAAAGTCCTTTGGCACCTTATTGAGAAGTAAGTCTCTAACACATCCACCAACTAAGTAGGCCTCAAATCCTGTGCATTCAAGCTTCAATAATTAGACAACCATAAATGTTTCCAACCAACACTTACTTGGGTAGGGGAAATAAAAAGGAATAAAAAAACTTTTAAAGCTTGAGTACACATGTTGAAGCATCATTAATCCAATAATTTGAACTTAAAAGGCAAGAGAAAAAATCCTACGGTTGGTATACTGACCAAGGCTGTGCATAATTGATCAATCAACATAATTCATCAGGATCAACTTCTCAACCAAAATTTTAATCTTATGAGATAAGCAACTTGAATAGGACATGCAAGATTATGAACTAGTTCCAACTTCCAAGGTTCTCCTTTCAGCTATACGGTTATTGCTTCTAATATGTTTACTTGACGTTCATCTTAAGTAATTAAAAGCATTTGAACTATATATGTGCATCATCTTGAAAGTAATTATCTCACACCATCTGTAGGGTTGATGTGATTCTTTCAACCTTTGTGAAAATAGTTTTGCCAATCATTTACAGCTACTTGACACACACTTGGGCATGTTTTTCCAATTATGACTCGACTTGGAGGTTCTTCCTATGTCCAAAGTCCAAACTATCTTAGCCCTCCATAATAGCCCAAGTACTTTGCTTGCTTGTACATGTAATCTTCTAGCGATTGTATAGAAGTCTATAGATTCATATCTAGAAGATTTTTCTATAAATATTGTACAGGGTTCCAAGAATTTGTAAATGTTAGATGGTATTGGTAACACCAAAAAACTTTCAAGGTTCACTAAAGTATTCTACACATTTACTAAGATTTCTAAATTTCTGTCCAAGCAAATTTTCTACATATTCTACTAAGAAACTTAGTCCACTCTAGCCTAGCACTTAACACACCACAGTCATATAAAGAGAACTACTTAGCTACCACGATGAACCAACACATATGCTAAACTGTTGAACAAAGAAAACCATGAGATACAGTTCCATTTACGGTGATTGAAGAGAAGGTTCACACAACTCAATACCATACAAGAAACTCCAAACAAAATCAATACCATCAAAACAATGCAGAAAGAACTATATGTCAAAGTTAAGCACTTTGTAGTAGAGAGAGCAGATTTTACAACAGATAGTGGCGCAGCTCAGAATTTTAAAATTCATAATTTTTCCAAACTTCCAAACAAATGGTACATAAGCATGTCACATCTAACTCATACAAGATACCACCTTTTGCACGTAAATTCCTCAAAACTGTCCAAGAAGCAACAGATATTTTTGGCCTTTCTAACCCAAATTTCCTAGAGTCCAACTTCCTCCATTTGGAGAACTCGCCTTCACCTGAAAACATAAAATCTAATTAAAAGACTCGAATGTATCATAGTTGAAAAAATAACAAATAACACACTGGCACAAGAAAATAATCTATTTAGAAGCCCTAATGTTCAAGTAAATTAAAGGTTTTCCGAAGTTTGTCAAAACGAACCCATATGAGAAGAAAAATGTGCGCGACTCCTTTCTTCGACAAAGCTGCACTTCAACCTCTGTATGAGACGGCAAAGGTGTTAAGCAGAATGAATGAAGAATCACGCGGCCGCAATTTGAAGTATGAACCAGGTGTTTGATCAAATGCTTAAGTGAAAAATATATATATATAAACGCTGTGCTTTGAAATGATTAACCTGGAAGGCAGGTTTTAGGCGAGAAAGCAAACTCCTGGCTTCGCTAGAATAGGGCGACGTCATGTAAGGGAGCTCAGGTGGCCATGCCGGCGAAATGAATTTTCCGGTCTGCCCTACTTAGTAACAAGTTACAGTACAACCAAACTAGTATACTATTGTTGATGAAACTATAAATATTGTTTTTTGAGTGTATAATAAAGTTAATAAATAATTTTGATAAAATTTCTACCTAGTTGTACAGTCCGATCTAAATTCTACGCTACATATTTTATGAAATTACAATCCGTGAGCACAGGTTTTATTTAATCCACGTAAGCATTATTTGGATAGTTAATTTATACTACAAAAATATTACTCTTATTTTAATTTGGTAAAAATATACCCCCGTTTGACAGTAATAGAGTCATTTTATCATTTTGGTACGTTCTATAGTAATAGAGTCATTTCTCTTTTTAGTAAAAGTCAACACATTTTTCCACACTTACTTTACTCTCTGTTACTTTTTTCTCTTTTCATCTCTCTACCTTTTTTTCATTTTCCACTTTATTCTCCATTTACTAAACTCACCTAACACAACTTTTCTTAATCTCCGTGTCGAAAAGAAACGTCTCCATTACTATGGAATAGAGGGAGTACCAATTAAAATGATATATTTCTAATCCAATTTATATCTATATTTATATTTATATTTATATTTATATTTATACTAATATAAAGTGACTCCCTTCGTCCCACATAATTTGGGACACTTTGATCCGACACGGGTTTTAAGAAATCTAATGGAAAGTGAGTTGAAAAAGTTGGTGACATGTGGGTCCTACTTTTAAAGTATTAGTTTTATAATAAAATGTGAGTAGGAATGAGTTAGTGAAATATGGGGTCCACTACCAAAAATGGTAAAAGTGAAATGGGACAAATTATGTGGGACGATCCAATATGGAATACTGGGTTAATTATGTGGGACGGAGGCTTGAGGTAAGGACCAGTAATTTATACTACAAAACATATTACTTTTATTTTAATTTGGTACAAATATCCCAATTAAAATGATATATTTTTATTTTTAATTTATTCCAAATAAGATTACATATTTCTAATATATGATCAAATGCAAACTCATATATTGTACAAACTCCAAACTATGATCTGGACCGTTAAAAAATATCAACAGATGACAAAATAGTAGCAACAGAAAATATCAACACAATGTCAACACAATAGCAACACAGCATCAACCGTTGACACTGTGTTGACATTTATGTTGATACTATTTTTTCATCTGTTGACATTTTCTAACGGTCCAGATCATAGTTTGGAGTTTTTACAATATTTAGAGTTTGCATTAGATCACATTCCTCTCTAATCTAATATATATCTATACTTATATTTATAGGGGAGCATTAGGGTCCTATTGACCCCTTAGTGTTTATTTCCTTCTTAATATCATCCATTATATTAGAGATGTGGACGGTTAAGATCAAAATTGTGGAACTTATCTCGTGCTACATTATTGGTCATATTTCGTGCATTATAAGGGTATAAGAGTAAAACAATGATGAATTAAAAATGGCAGTTCCTACAATTAAGCGTGATTTTCATTGAAACCGCTTGACATTCCATCCACTCTCTTACTCTCACTCCAAACGTCTCATATCGCTCAAATCACGTTCCAAACCCTTCTCCCCCAATTCCAACTCATTTCTAAACCCTAGCCGCCGGAAAAGCATAGAATCCCCCATCTCATGGTCGATTTTCGCCGTCAAAACATCCCAAAGTCGACGATTCTCAGTTTTTTTCAGCCTCCATCAGCAGTCGACGGTTGATTTGCCATCGATAATAGGTTAGGTTTCATTTTCGCCGAGCTCGATTGTTGGTAAGAGATGTTCTGATTTTTTCTACTTAACAATGTCACACAACATGTGCGTAACCGTCGCATTTTTGAATTCGATTTTCGGTGAATTTATGGTTTATTATGAACAGATGGAGAAAGTGAGGTTAGAAACCCTAGTTGCTTCAAAATCGGAGAAACTCCATTGGAAGAGTCGATTTCTGCCCACTTAACACCTTCGGTCGACGCAGCACCATTTTAATCGGTGGAAAATTTTCAATCGACAACAAGGTATGGTTTCAAAGTTTCAATTTTTGGTAAGAGATCAGTCTCCGAGACGATTATAGCCGTGAAAACACCACAAAGTCAACGATTTAGAGTTTTATACTAAACATAATGTACAAATATTTCCGTGTAATGGATTTTATTTACTCAATAATGGACAATTTATGTTCTGTAATGTATATGTTTCTGAGACGTTTTTGTTCTGATTTTATGAGTAGTTTTAACTTATAAACATAATGTGAAAATATTTCATTGTAATGGATTTTATTTACTCAGTAATGGACGATTTGTGTCCTGTAATGTATATGTTGATAGGGTTAGGAGCCCCTTGCACAGCGGAAGACTTGTACAAAACAAATAAATCAGACACGGATCTATTTGACCGATTATGCGATTAATCAATTCACATGTTAAACAGATAATTGCATGCTAGAACGCAAATAATTCATGCTCAAAGAAAGTAAATCCTAAAACATGAATTCTACGGTTTAGAGTTACCGATTTGATTCTCCAAAGAATCGTCGATTGCTCGCGCCTTCTCCACGATGATCTTCAATACTAGACCACAGATCTTCTCTCTGGTTCCCGAACTATATCTCGATATCAGGGTGGGCTGATCTTATCAAAATACTAGGACTCGAATAAAGAAGACAGAAGAAATCCTTCTCCAATTAGGAGAGAAATTCGAACTCCTCTAGGTAGAGGGAGACGAAAAATATGAGTAAATAATAATGAATGATTTCTGTCTCCTTTATTCTCCTATTTATATTAAGTTCCTTTTGGGCCCAGACAGGGATCTATGGAAGGTTTTGGATATGGGCTCACCCAATTAGCTTTTTACTAATTAAATTGAACCCACAATTTAATACAAGTTTATATTGGAATATTACGAGCAGCCACTACAGAAGTAATATTGAACTCTCCCCATCCAAATCTGAAATTACAAGTAATCCGGGTTTTCACTTTGTTTATTATTTATTTCCCGCTTAAGATATAAATGTCCATTAATTAATTAATGTCTGCTATGGACTTAATTAATTAACATCTTATTAATTCCAAGAGTGGACTTAGCAAGAAACATTTATTTATTATTCATAGAATAATAAAACTCCAACTGACCAGTTTTTGAATAATAAAACCTTGTTCGAGCTCCTCTTGAGGACATTATCAAACAAGACTCACCTCACGCACGTTTCAACATAATAGCAATCCTAGCACCGCTAGATATTAATCACCACTACCCAATATATCAGGATTATTGGGTTGCGAAAAACCCGCACCATTTGATAAGTCAAAGTAGTGCATAATCAATACCGTATGCTCAATACTAACATATGTAGATTAAGAAAAAATATTTTATCAAGACCTAGTCTTTCAGTAGATAGCATAAAGACACGTCTTGCTGTTAGATCCGTTCAGTGCTATACCACACCAATGTCATCTTATTTCAGTAAGGCTTAGAAATATGCGGACTGACATTGCAACCTTTCACGATAGGTAGTCTAAGTCTATCTAGGTTGTGAAATTCTTCTTTTTCTTTTGCAAAGCATTGCATAGATCTGACCGTGTTACCTTAAAGTGGACGACGCCCACAACCGGTCTACTAAGCAAAAGACTTAGACTTTGTTTACTTCTTATGCATTTAAATGTTTGTAAAACATCTTATAAATGCACAAGCAAACACAATGTAGTAATAATAGTGATTCTATTCGTGCGAGACTGCTCGAATAATACTGAATCGGGTTAAAAGTGGATTGTAGAGTTTTACGTATACAAGCAAGATTCTATTCGCGCGAAACTTGCTCGAAACATGCTTTTCAGTATACCAAACCTAACATATGTTTATTAGACTTTTTTATTGTGATTTTGAGTAGTTTTAACTGATAAATATAACGTACAAATATTTCAGTATAATGGATTTTATTTACTCAATAATGGACGATTTGTGTCATGTAATAATAGACGATCTGTACATTATTCACTGATCCGTGCATATTATTAGATACTATTAGTACATTATTTACTGTACCAAATCTTAAACGCATTAAAAAAAGAAATTTAATTCATGTTGTGTTTCTATAACCTAGCCCCATGGGTTGCTAAACCCAAAGGGCATGAATTCAATTTCCTTTCAACATTATTCTATTCAATCTGTACATTATTCACTGATCCGTGCACATTATTAGATACTATTAGTACATTATTTACGGTACCAAAGCATAAACGCATTCAAAAATGAAATTTAATTTACGTTGTGGTGCCATAGCCTATCCCCATGGGTTGCTAAACTAGCAACCCAAGGGGAATGATTCAAACTCTCTGCCCTTTGTGATGGTTCAGTTTGTGAGTGGGTATTACAACCTAGCCCCATGGATTGCTAAACCCAAAGGACATGAATTCAAGTTCCTTTCAATATTATTCTCTTCAATATGTACATTATTAACTGATCCGTGCACATTATTAGATACTATTGGTACATTATTTACTGTACCAAATCTTAAACGCAATTAAAAAATGAAATTTATTTAATGTGGTGGTGCTATAACCTAGCCCCATGGGTTAGTAATATGCCCTAGCCCTATAGATTGCTAAACCCTATGGGAATGACTCTAACTCCCTTCCCGTAGTTTAAGGTTTTGTTAGTGTGTCGGTACTATCCCTAGCCCGATGGATTGCTAAACCCTTTGGGGAATGGATTTAGCTTCTGTCAGGCATTAAACCCATTGTAATGTACATTATTCAAAGACGGCATATACATTATACAACTATAATCGTACATTAATACAATCCACATTATACACTTAATATAGTACATTATTTGTCGAAAATTTACAAACTGTAACTTACGAAAAGGAAACACGAAAATCTGTAAGCAATGGATGATTTCATGAAAATAAATCGACAATTGATGCAAAATAAAACTAAATACAAGAACGAACTAATCACAAACAAATACAGAAAACATAGATGTCAATTACACGACTAATACAATAACTTTCTACCAAAATTTATCAATAATTAAAAAAAAAACAGACGTAACAACAGCTTCTTGAGAAGGTTTTCAATGGAGAAAAAACAATGAGGGAGAGAAGAAAGATTGTTCAATTCCTCCAATTTCAACATCTCCATATCCGATCTCAACCGCTGCGCAAAGAGATCAGAAACGAAATGGAGGAATTGGAAATCGGCGTCGTGATTGAATCTCTCCACCACTCTCCTCGCTCTCTCCATCCTTCTCTCTTCAGGCGTCGTGAATGAATACTCCAACAAGTTGGTTTTGTGATGAAAACCCTAAACACCAGATGCCTTCAATGGAGAAAAACCGAGAATAATTGAGGGAAAGAAAGATAAATTGGCGTGAATATTGTAGAAAAAATCAGAATGAATTAAACGTATTTTTGTTGATCTTTGAAGGAGAAAATTAAGGAAATTACCATAACTGCCCTTTTTGAATTTTTTTTAATATTTTAATTAAATGCAAGTGGCCCTATTTTCGGCCATTAGATCTTAAAAATAGATGGCAGAGATTGAGAAGGACAATTGAACAAAATATAGAAAAATGATATGAATACATCCCTATATTTATATCTATCATCAATCATCAGTCATCATAATCTAAAGTGTCAATTGGGTGAAAAATCATTTATGTCATTTTTGGAGGAAAAATGAAAAGATGGAGTGTCTTTATTTTTTAGATATGAAATAATTAATTAATTAATTTTGACTTCATAAAAATAATACTGTACAAGATAATAGTTGAGAGTTTTCTTAATAATTTTGTTTTAAGAATATTCTCTTGTATTGATATTCATTTGGTTTTAATATTTTTTCTGAAAAACATAGAAAAAATTATTTCCTTTTCGCAATTTCCAATAATATGTAAATGTTTTATCCCATGAACTATGATATAAAGTTTCATCCTTGGAAGATGTGATCATACTATTTTTATTTCTGAATTAAAAAAAAGCAATAATTGACAATTGCAAATTATTAATACTATTTATTTTGTGAATGGGAGAATCATTGAATAATATTCAGTTCATGTTCCTTTAAATTTTAGATGTTATTGGAATTGAAAATATTAAGAAAATATTGCTAATGAAAACATAAAAATCTACTTTGATATTTGAATAATAGTAACAGCGAATAAATTTTATTATGAACTTACATGCTACCAGTTATTTTGGTCTTTTATAGTACTATAATTTATTTGTCAACAAATCTTGACAACCTTAATATTTTGATTAGTAAAATACTAATATTTTTACTCCCTTCAATATTAATTATATATGTAGTCTTTAGGCATGCATTAAGTTGTGCTAAGATTTACAAATAGAAAAAGTCACCGATTCTTATATGGTTATTGAGAGGTTCAAATAACATTCATTTAAATACAGATATTCTTGATGTTTTTTTTGATAATATTGCATACTACTCTCTCCGTCCCGGCTAAGATGACACATTCTTTGGCCGACACTGGATTTTAAGAGTTATTGGTTAATGTGTTTAATTGGAAAGAGAAAAGGTGGGTGTATGTATTAAAATAGAGAGAGAAAGAAAGATGAATATTTTAATAGGAGTGAGAAAAAGTGATTGATGTATTAATTGGAGAGAGAAAGTTTTCAAAAAAGGAAATGTGTCATCTTAGTTGGGACAAACTAAAAAGGAAAACCTGTCATCTTAAGTGAGACGGAGAGAGTAAAAACTGTGTTGTTTTAATTTCAAATTGGTTTAAATTTTTTGTTGAAATTGTTACCCCCTTCGACCTTCGTTTCAAAATAAATGAAACATTTCTTTTAAACACGAGATTTAAGGATTTGATATTTAAAGAATTAAAGCAGAAAGAGTATAGTATGAGAGAGGAAAAAGTGGAGAAGTAAAGAAAGAAAAAGTAGGTAGAGAATAAATAAAGTAAAAGACATGGTTTTTTGCTAAAAAGAGAAATGATATGACTCGCTTATCTTGGAACGGAGGGAGTATATATATATTATTTCTTAATTTTATTTTTGTGAAATTATATTAATTCTCCTTTTAACTAATTAATTGGCAATGTAAATTTAGTACAAGAAAAATTATTTGGGTCGCGAGTGGTCGTTAGAATAACTATATTAATATGCATATTAATTACTTTATCATATATAAATAATATCTGTGTCATAATTAAAATTTATTAATGTTATTTTATCATCATATAATATATTAAAAATAATATTTTTTTATAATATTAAAGAATTTAACTTAGGTGGTACCTGGTAATATTTGTTAAAACATGCACATGTATATTGAATTTCCAAAACTCTTCGAACAATTGATTAGATATACAAATTGTTCTAATATGTGCATGTCTCGAACTTATTTAATTTTACATTTGTAATGATCTTATATAAGGATATTATATACATTTTTTTATATTTAAAGTCCACAAGATAATAGTATTATTTTCATTATTTCTCATTTATGTGATTTATTGAGAATATGTAACCAGTACGTAAAAATTGTTTGACTCGTGCATAATACGGGGGATAACACTAGTTAATATAAAGTGATAGTTGTTTGAAATGTCACTTTAGTCTATACTAATATAAAGCGGCAGTTGTTTGAAATGTCACTTTTACCCTTTTTAGAGAGAAGATGAAAAGCTAACTCCTGACTTTGTAATGGATGGAGTGTCCTTTATTTTCTCTCTTTATTTTGAGTCTTCAAATTATATACAGACATGAAAATAATTAATTTATTTGCAGAGATAGAGAAAGAGAGAGTCCTTTAAAGTTGTGTTTCTGGCTTGCTACAAAGGAGCTTCCCAAATAAGTTTAAACTCTACAAATATACCAGGAATTTAACAAAATAAATCAAACAGAAACAAAATGAAACATTATTAAGAGTAAAGGTCAATTTTGGTCCTAAATATATGGCCGATATATGAATTTGGTCCAAAACATTCATTTTTTAAAAAATAGGTCCATAACAAATGGAATTTATGTCGATTCGGTCCATTTTTTACGGTTCCGTAAACTTTTTATGTCAACCGATGATTAGCAAAATTTTGACCCGATTAGGCTTAATTAGAAGTGCTTAAACAGTTCTCCGGTTCTTGGTTAACCGGAATCGGACCGGAACCGGTCGGTTAATTAAGGAACCGGAACCAGAAAATCCAGTTCCGGTTCCGGTTCCGATACCGGTTCCAAATTTTTAAATAAAATCAGTTCCGGTTCGGAACCAGAATCGATCGGTTCCTAACCGGGAACCGGATTCTAATTCAATTTTATTTTTTTTATAATTTAATATACTAATAAAGCTAATTTAATTGACTTAATTTTGAATTAAAGTAAAATAATTTGAAACATTGAGTGATTTTTAGATTTATACAGTGTTAGATTTGTGAGCTCTATTTTCTGAAGTATTTAAAATGTTTAAACCGTGATACTTTGAATCTACAATTCTTTCCCTAATCCATTTTTTATGAACTAACTACAATGAGTAGGACATCATAAGTTTGTTTTTAATTTCCAAAAGAATTTTTACAAATACAATATCATTTCAAATGATATAAATTTAACTTTATAACAAATTTATGTAACAATTCATTTAACATACGATTTTAACCTATTTGTGAATAATTTATTAAATGTTCTGTTATAAATCAAAAACTCACAACAAGATCAATTAGTATTGGAAATTCCAATGAATATTTGTTTAGCCAAAAAAGTGAAAATGGAATTCAATTTTAAAACTTATTTTTAAAAAAATTTGCTAAAGTTTAGAACTCCTACTACACTTGGCATCACTCTTATCCATATATCAATATTATTGTATTGTTAGTTTGTATTTTTTGTGTATTTATTTGAATTTTTAGGTATTATTTGTTATACTTCTAGATGTTGGATTATTAATTTTTTAGTATTCAACTATTTAAAATTATAAATAAATTCCGATTAAAATTACACATCGGTTCCGATTCGGAACCGGAATCGACCGGTTCTTAACCGGCCGGTTTCAAATCGGAACCGATCGGTTCCGGTTCTATGAAAATTTAAAATCGGTCAACCGGTCCGGTTAGAACCGGAACCGGCCGAATAAGCAGGCCTAGGCTTAATCTCGGATTATTAGTCATCTAATTAATTTTCTATTTAAATGTTTTTTAGTCTTTTTTAATTCCTTTCCCATTTCCATTTCTAATTCAAAATCATTCCTCCACACCACACTTGAAAACTTAATCGACTCCTGCAACTCTCTCTTCTCTCTCTCTCTTCTCGTCGTCTACACACACCCATAAAAACCTTAAGTCCGATTCCGACTGAGAACACCACCGGCGCCACCGATTATCTCTTGTTGGCTGACACAGAGCTCAACGATCTAAAATGGGAAGTAGGGCTGCGGTTTAACACAAAGGAAGAATTCACCTGTTTTTGGATGGTGGGTACCTGTTTTTTTAAGGTGGATACTGTTGGGGTTTGTATACTAAAAGATGCTTCGAGCGTACATGCCTTTGTACAGTCAGCTTGTGCATGTATACGAGAAACGCCACGTCTACTTGTTTACCTATTTATGAGAATAAATAATATAATATAAATGGTTTATTATTGAAATATGATAAACAAGTCTAAGGCTTTTTACTAAGAAGGTCAAGTAGGGAAATTCGATGAATCTCCTCATGAGTTTTCCAGTAGGGGACTTGGCCAGATCTAGTAAGAAGAAAAACGTATTCACAACCTAGATAGGCTTTGGCTACCAATTGGAACGGTTGCGGTGTTTGTGATAATTCTCTCTTACCTAAGATGAGATTAGTAACACCGGTGTGGTAAAGCACTTAAAGGATCTAATCCGAAATGTATTCTTTATTGCTATCTACTGAAAGAATATATTTCAAGAAAGTTTAGTATTTTCTAGTCTATGATATTAATATCAATATTGTTTATTCAATCAAACGCCACTTTGACTTATCAATATGTGAGAGTTTGTACGTAACTCAAGTTCATGATATCTTGGGTGGTAGTAATTGAATAACATGAAGGTATTGGAATATTATTTCATAGAATTCGCGTGCCCAGTGTGGTATGATTAAATCCCTAAGGGGTGATCCCCAAGAGGTGTTTGAAAGAGGAATTTATTATTCAGAAAACTGCGCAGTTGGAATTTATTCCACGAATAATAAATAAAGTTTCAAACTAGAAAAACTCTTTGGAGAATTAATTTAATTCTAGTCACATAGCAGACAAAAGAATTAAATTGATGGATCAAGATAATCTTAAACGCGGAAAATATTATAAAATAAAATGGACCCAAGTTATTTGTAATTTGGTGATTTAAGTGGGAGTGCAATATTATTCTTTAGTGGAATAAAATAATATTCCATTGATAATATATTAAATCATGGGTCATTTGATTTAATTAGTAATTTATCTAATGGGTGAGCCCAACACTTAAGTCATTCCATGGATCCCCTTACTAGCCCAATAAGGTCCACTATAAATAATGAATGAAAGGGAAACCCTAGCACACAATCCAAGACAACACAAAACCCTAACCCTAGTGCCTAGAAATCGGCGCCTCCTTCCTCTTCCTCTTGGTCTCGATTTTCGAGCCATAGTTGTGGGAGAATTAGGGTTTTGATTATTGTTCTTGATCTATCCTAATTCATAGGATTAGATCTAGACAATTTGGTGTTTGTATTGGGTTTTCCTAGATCCATTCAAAGTTATTTAATTGGTTTTCTAAGATCCGCCCACACGGATGGAGAACCAAGGACGAGGGAATAGTACGGAAGATTCGTGGTCGATAAACCAAGGATCTCCGGGTGGTGCAGCTAGCAACGTCAATCCAATGATGGATTATGAGGTAACAATCAAATCTACATCGAATATGCATGATTATGTGTTTATTTGATGTTATATCTATAGATCTATGTTAATTGCATGAAATTGGAGTCGAATGCATAATCACCTAAATAGATCCGTTCTAGGACCTGTTTGGTTTCCGTGTCTTCCGCTGCGGTAGTCCCAACAGATACTTGTTTGCTATAGGGCATTATGCAAAAAAATCTACACACAAAATGTTTAACAGTAGGATTTTCGGAGATTTTTTCCTTTTAATTCTATTTTATTTGTTATTATATTAAATACAACATAATATTTATATAATATTTAAACATACATCGAAATTTCGATATGCACCAAGAATTCGGTATACCGCGGTATACCGAATCTACGGTATGTACCAACATTCGGTATACCACGGCATATAAAAATTGATACTGTTATTGTACCAAAAGTTGCGGTATGCGAAAAATCGGTATTTTCGGTATTCTTTTGGTGCGGTGAGTATGGTATTTTGGTATTTTTTTCTCACCCCTATTTATGTGTATATCTTATTATAAATAACTCATACTCTTTATCTTAATCACACATCTCCTCTTTGTCATTTTGTTTTATTTTATTTTATTCTACTCATGTCAGAAATTAAAACTATATATAATCAATTGTCGAATTGAAATATTTCATTTATAGTGAGTTCAGAGAAGTACATTTCTCTTTTTATTATTTTTTATATAATTTTTAATTATTTATAATGTTATGAATACTTATTTTAATTAACACTAATCTTAACTATAAACATCATTATATTCTCCTTATCTTTTTTTTAATCTACTTACCGTAGAATTCATCTTCATTATTTGAAAATCTTATGCCCTATACATAGCACGAGTGATAATACTAGCAAATTGCCATTTTATACTCCTCGATAGACATAGCACAATGTCCATCTTTGTGTTTCAATACTCCTCGATAGACATAGCACAAAGTCCAGCTCTGTGTTTCGATTGTCACGACCACTAACTTCCTAATGATAGTGACTGCATCTAAATGTGATTCAATAGCACCTTGGAATCAAGGGATGAAAAATAAACATGATTTATAAGATGAACCCTAGGACAAAAGTCTCGCAGGTGAAAATGAAATGGGACAACATCAAGTCAGAGTGTGGTCTAGATTCACAATCCTTCTAACATAGAATTCTATTACAGCGGAAACGTCCAAGACAAGGCAGTATGTATGGAGACATACTACCCTGGGCTACCTATTGACTTATTCGAGAATTCATACCCAACACCATCGCCTGCCCGTCCACGTTCAACCTGCACATTTAAAAATAACATGCAGGGCTGAGTATTTGATATACTCAGTGAGCACATTGCCAAAAACAGTTTTGATTTTTAATTGTCAAGCCACAGTTGAGAGATCACGGGGTTTTTATTTAAAAGGGGCCGAGTCTCTAAATACTTTTCCTTTCATAAAGATTTTTGATTGCGCAATCACGTAACATAGATATACCATATCTGAACTTTGTGTGAACCGGGAATGTGGCCACATTCCACGACGGTCACTGGACCGGCCAACCCCTTTTGTTAGCTCACGGTCCCCTTATGTGTACACTAGTCCGAGTAGGGTTTGCGGCCCTATTGGGACCCGAATTCGATTTAACTTAAATTGGCATAGCCAAGCAGATAGGTAATCATAAAACAAAACATGGCATGACAACATACTTGAGCAAAGAATCACATTTTCATACTAAAAACACATTTTAAAAGAATGCCCACCTCAAAAGCTAAAGCTCCTTCCGGAATTTCCTTAACTTGGTCTTAGATGACGTTCGAAGACGTCCCTTTAGGAAATAAAAAGATACTTAATTAGATTTTTGAGATATCCATTAAGCTTAGACATGAATGCATCCTAAGTGCGATGATCATTTTATTCTTCCTTTAAATTTTCTAGAAGAGTCCTAGAATTTTTGAATATTAATTAAATCAGTAGATTTAATTAAATTAGCAAAATTATTCACTTAACTAGAGGGTGCTACCTCCCATGCCATTTATTTAAACATACTAAAAATTTTGGCTCGAGGTCTAAATACTCGTTAGCGTATCGAAATTTCTTAAAATTAATCATTTGAGCACTCTTGCTAATTTCCGGAAAAATTAGACTTATCTTCGTGGAATTAATTTGCGGACTATTAATTAATCCATAACATATGAAAGCCCATGATTTAAATAAATTCTTAGTCCATACTTTAATTAATTGGTGGCCCAAACTATTACTAAAAAGGCCCAACCAAATAAAAACTAAGGGAGGCCCAATCAACTAAAGAAAAGATGAGGGAAGGCCCAAAACCCTCCTACATCCATCGGCCCTCCCTTCCTCACCTCCCCATTCTCAAATTCCACATTCAAGCCCTAAATCGAGAGAGAGCTCGGCGGCGCCTCCTCGTCTACCTCCGCCGGCTGCTCCGATCAGCGTCCCTCCCGTGCGTCGCCGGAGACTCCGTCACTTTCCCCTCTTCTCTCTGTCTCTACCTCATCTTCGCAACCCAACTCAAACCCTATTTCAAATTTTCTCTTCTCCCTCGGCGGTGCCGCCGCCTCACCAGGTCGCCGGATCGCCGCCGGCTTCAGCTCCTCGGCGGCATGGAGTCGCCGATCGTTGGTGCTAGCGAGTCTCGCCGTCGCACGAGGTTCCGGAAACGGCGCCTCTATCCAACGCCGCCATCCGCCTCCGGCGGCGTCCCTCTCTGTCTTGCTCACTCCGCCGCCGCTGCTGCTCGCGCGGTGGCTCGCCGTCGCGGCCCTCCATCTATCTCTCTCCTATTCCCAAATCGGTAATTCCCCATACCGATGAAACCGAGGAGCAGCGCCTCCTTCCTCGTCTCCGGCTGCTCGACGGCAGACCCACCGCCGCCTGTCGTCATCCGCCGCTGCCTCCTTCTCACGCCTTCCGTTGACGTCGCGCCACCGACGGACAACCTCGTTCTAAGCTAAGCTTTCTGACTTCTATTACTTATCTTGATTCGCGGTTTTTATTTGGCAAGGCTAGGTAGAAATGATTCATGACTATTAGTGATGTTCAAGCTTGATATTGTGAGAGTTCGATTATTGTCCATTAAATTGGTTTGTAGCAGAGGCTTTATGTTGGTTCTTGGCAGAAAAATTTAGTTAAACTGGAATAAATCTTTACATAGATATGCTACACTACTCCTTCCTGACTGTAATAGTTTGGCTAAGGCATTGGCTCATGAAGATCATATCCTTGGCTATTGGTGTTGTTCCTATGACTTCCTAAGTGATCCTACATTTGTGATTCTAAGTTCTAGAATTGATCATGTGGTTGTTCTATATGATGGCATGAAAATGATTGGGAGAAAGGGGGTGGAGGTGCTTACCTCTCGGTATCACGGCTGCTTCGAGAAAATCTGCTTTTGGTCTCGGTTTTCCTCCCTCTCAAGCTTGCTACTGCTTGTTCTTAGTTTTCACTAGAGTTTTGCTGAAATTTGTGATGTGTAGGAGGGTGTTCAAAGGTGGTGTGGGGGGGGCTTTTTATGGCTGAACTCTTGATGTACTATGGGGGGGATTAATTGGGGTTGTTACTCTATTTTGTTCCCATCTTGCAGAGGATCTCCTTTGTCTATGATTCTGCAGTAGGATACACTTGAGAGATGGCTTTATTTGAGTACTTTGTACATGGATATTAATTGTTACTTGTTTGATGTGGCTGTGAGAACAGGTGCTGCATCGGTGAGGGCTTGCAGGCTGGACTTGCCCCTTTTTGGGTAAGTCCTTGGTCTTCATAGGGAAAGAAGGTTGTTTCTTCCCCTCTATAAGTATTCCATTAATTACTCTTGTCTCATGGCCCTTAAAACTTGTTTTTAACTTGCAGGTGAGAGAGAAATCTCGGCTGCTACCTGGCTGCACCGCGAGCGGGCCTGGAGTTGATGTCTGGGCCGACGGCTGCTCGAAACGGGCCCTAAATTGGGCCTGGAGAAAAGGCCCGAAATGCACTCCATATTTTTTTCATTTTCCTTTCCTTGTTTATCTTTCTTTGGGGACTTAATCCGTGTAATCTATTTTATTAGTTGTTCATTAATTAAGCTTTGTTCCCAAGTTTGTAGTATTTGAAAATTAGTTGTTCGCTTATTGTTTTCGCAAATTTCTATTCGAAAATTCGTGACATTTTACAATGTAAAGTTCAAATGTTTAGTTCATTTGATTACTTTAGCTTTTACTTGTAATTAAAAGAATTGAATCTCATAACAAGGGCTCGAGTTCCAATAACTTTTCATGAACGAAGAACTACACATCCTTAGTTCGTTCTAAAACAAAACGAAGGAAAGAAAATATGATGCGGGTATTACATCGATACTCCTCGATAGACATAGCACAATGTTCAGCTTCGTGTTTTTATACTTCTCGATAGACATAGCACAACATGTGGGTTGTTGTGGTAGTATTGTTGATCGGGTCCAACTTGACCAGTAAAATTTTAGTAGTCAATCCTCACCAATGTGTCAATCCTATTTGGTATGCCCTACTAATAGAGATTTGACAAGTGGAAAATACATATAGTCATGTTTCCAACTAGATATATAAACAATGGAAACATTAAATTATATGGAAAGTTTCTTTGGATTCCATGTATAATAAATAAGTACACTACATATGAAAGAGATATTCATTATTCTATTTATTTAAATAATTAATCATCATCACAATTATTGTCAAGTCATTTTATACGTAAATATACAAAAATGGTAGCTTTATATTAGAACATTATTTGTTTTATTTTATTATGAAACCATGGTGATATTTCATGTATTAACTATTATCAATTAACTTTGATAAGATTAAATTTTTTAATTGGGGATCACTATCACTTTTATTATAGTAGTTTTAGTTTTTTATAATTTTAAATTTAAATGTTATTTATGGAATTTTTGTTATGGAATTTTTTGATTGTATATTGAAAAGGATAAAATGTACTAGTATTAGTTTTTAGATCATCTTATTATTATATAACTATTTTTATAAATTTAACATAGCATTCTGTATATAATATTCATACCATCAATGTGTGCAATGAAAATATTAAACAAAAACTATGTTATATAATTAGTCATATAATTAATTTAAATTATACATTTCATAATTCTTTATATTTTAATTTAATTTATAAGTATTTAATGCTAATAAACTTGCAGTTATAATTACATATTTTATTTATCTAAACTTTTGTATATATAAATAAAGAGAAAAAAAGTAATCACCTAAAATCTAAAATGGTGATGTGATCGTTTTCTGTATGTATGTTAACACTACTATATATTTCA
The DNA here is from genome assembly GCF_023119035.1 of Salvia hispanica. Lineage (NCBI taxonomy): Eukaryota > Viridiplantae > Streptophyta > Magnoliopsida > Lamiales > Lamiaceae > Salvia > Salvia hispanica. The sequence continues at coordinate 38,113,979 of NC_062965.1, read as the reverse complement.
ATATTTAATCAATTTTCATGATTATTGTCTAGGTTATGTATATTTACATATAAAATGACTTGACAATAATTGTGATGATGATTATTTATTTAAATAAATAGAATAATAAATATCTCTTTCATATGTAGTGTACTTATTTATTATTCATGGAATCTAAAGAAACTTTCCATATAATTTAATGTTTCCATTGTTTATATATCTAGTTGGAAACATGACTATATGTATTTTCCACTTGTCAAATCTCTATTAGTAGGGCATACAAAATAGGATTGACATCTTGGTGAGGATTGACCACTAAATTTTTACTCACAATTTGACCCAAAGAACCTTGTTGAATAAATCTCTCATCACCTTCAATTTTATATAAATATCATCCAAATCAGTCGACAATAAAATGATAAAATGACTATAAAGCTGTAAAATTAATTTGAAAACAATAACTATAAGAAATTTATTACAACAAATAACTTGTACCTTTTCCTAAAATCTATAACTTCATCTAAGTAAGCATTAATTAGAACCTTTGATGATTGAAAATGTGTAGATATTCTCATCACACCTAATAAATATAGACACAAATGTTAACTGTCAGTTTGACAGACTAGTATTAACACCCGAGCTATGCACGGGACATGAAATTTTCAAATAATGAACACAAATCCTAATGAAATATAAAAAATAAGAATTAAAAATAATATAAAGATTTACAAAAACATAATGAGATTATCTTGTCCCACTTTAAATGAAGAATTTACTCCTCCCTAATAAATAAAACATTTCAAATTCGGTAATCGATTTTATACAATTTTAATTTATGATATAAGTGGAGTAAAATAAATGACAAATAAGAGATGTGTGACTAATGATAAAAAATTATGAGTTAGTTAGATTAAGATGAATAAAGAAAATATGTGTCAGTAGAGATTAAAGAGAAAAACAACAACAAACCAACCAATAGTTCATAAGTTTTGTTTAAGATAGACGAACAAATGATACTATCATTCACAATACACGAATTAGGTTGATCAAGTAGATCATCACTCGTAGCTATTGAACTTTGAACGGATACACCAACATTAGCTATACAAAAATGTAATAAAATTAGTAAGTTCAAATACAATATAATATGATTCAAGATATAATTATAATATACAAATACACATTAAAATAAAGAATATAGTATAACTTAGGGATGTCAATATAGCCCGTAGCCCGTGGGCTGGCCCGAATAGCCTGCCAAATTTATAGGGTTAGGACTAAAAATTTCTAGCCCGATAAAATCAAAACCCGATTAGCCCGCACCCGATTAACCCGCGACCCATTGAGGCCTGACCTGAAACCCGATAAAATATCTATTGTTCTATTTTTTACTCTTAATTCGACACTTCATTGATTAATTTTATAATATAGATAACTAAAAATATAACTTTCAATTTTATATTAAATATAAATATTATATATTGAATTTTTATTAATATAATAATTGATAAATAAAATAAAACTTCAAATTTACTAAAAAAATATTTAAATTTTTAAAACATATATTAAAATTTCACGAAATATCTTAGACATATTAGTATTTGATCATATGTTAATGATAGAGTTTGAGCATATATCTCAAATTTATCATAATTATTTATTTTATATTTTACGAATGTAACTAATTTTTATCATTATTTATTGGATTGATATCATGTTAATCTTATCAGTAGCAATCCAATGGGCTAGCTGAAACCCGAACTTTTAGGGTTAGGGTTGAGCTTTTACAACCCGAAAGAATTCACAACAGACATAAACCCATGGTTTTTTCAAAGCATGTTTAAAAATTAAACATAGCAGGCTTCAAAGATTGTAAAAAATCGTATCTGAGTCATGTTCTAATCAAAATAGAGAACTTAAACAATTTAGTGAGTTACAGAAGTTTCTCTAAATATGAATAATTAGAGCTTATTGCAATGTTTTCCATTTTTGATCCACACTAATAAGATTATTGATTCTTTACCGGTGACAAAATGAGTGAACAAAATTTCCAAAATAAGAGGAAGAAAATACAAAAGGTTAATAGAGACAAAAAGATTAACATAGAGATTGCAGAAGTGCAGAGGAGTGATTCATCCATGAGAGATTCTTCAAGTCTACACTAGAAGATAAAAGAAGTGCAGAAAACAGTGCACATTGAAAGGTAACACATCCAAAGATAATACACAAATTCTGTGCAGTAACTAACTTAATGCCCTTTCTATATCAGCTTACATAATAAATAGGTGATATTTATCAATTTGGATTTCAGAGTTAATTAGTTGAAAAGAATAGGACGAAACTTCTCAATCAAATTCCTTGGAAACGTTGCTTGAATTCTCACTCTGAAATGTTAGATAAAGTAGATGCATTTAAACATGGCAGATTTCCAGATTTATAGAAACAGATAGGTAGATTATGAATCTGTCTTATAGTACTAAATTATACCTCTCGATTATGAAACACACAATCTAAGCTAATGATTTACTCCTTATTCCCAGGCACTGCAACATCAAAGACACGGATGCAACACACTTCTATCACAGAAGAAGTAATCGAAGGATGCAAATTATCAATCAAGGTGCAACACTGAGGCATTGTTGAGTTCTTTTAATATCTCTTTCTGCATAAACAGATTCAAAGATTAAACAACAACTAAAACAATGTTGCAGATTGCAGAGAAGTAGATGGAATGAGATGAAGAAAATCGATCAAAGGGGTACAGAGGGATGGAATAAGATAAGCAAAAGCAATTGCAAGAAGGTTACCAATGAGTTTGATGATTCCGATTCAGAGAGAAAGTAAGTGACAGTGGGAGTGTTAAGATAGGAGGTATTTATAGGACTCCCATCTTTAGCATGCTGGTTAGAAAGATGCATCTTCCCCATAAAAACATAACATTAGAGACCGTTTAGATACTTGCATTGGAAACAACAACAAATATGAATTTAACTCAATTTCTCTCTCTCTTGGAAATTGCTGAAAATATGAAGCACGGTTGTTAACTCAATTTCTCTCTCTTGGAAACTTCTGGAAATATGAATCTCTCTCTTGATTGCCTAAGAGCATCTCCAATGCCGGCTAGCCGATTCGCGCCGCTAGCCGGTCGGCTAGCCGAACCATTGCAGCAGGCTAGCCCGAAATCGGTGAAAAAAGCGGCGTGGGCTAGCCGATCGCGTGGCGCTGGCCGATGCGCTGGCCGCCATTGTGGCGTGCCGATCGGCCAGCGATCGGCTAGCGCTATTTTTTAATATTTTTTTTAATTCTTTTTTTTTTTTTTTTTTTTTTATTTTTGAAAAACTATATAAACGCGATTTTCTCTATCTCTAAATTTCTGTACAAGAGCAACATCTAGCGATGGACAACAGCAGCGAGACCCCCGTTCGGCTAGCGGCAAACTATAACAGATTCAAGGTATACTAACATTTTTTAATGTATTTTTTTAATAAATTAGTGAGGAGTAGAGTGGGGCGGTGGCTCGTGTGTAGAAAGTAAGTAAAGACTTGGTTCTTCGAAAATTCTTGGATCAAACTTCAATTTCTTCTCAAAGGATGAAGGATTAATGGAGTAAAGTAGAAGAAAATTGAGGGAGAGAGGGGACGAAAATTTGGGTGGGGGCTAGGGTTAGGGGTTTTGGCTCTTATTTATAGAGTCCAATAAGATCTTTAGAATATTTGGTAAGATTTTATTCTCCACAATTAAATAAAACAATATTATGGAGTAGGGAAGAAGAATTAACAAAAATAGACTCTAAGGCCATATTCCATGATTTTCGAAAATTATGGCTTTTTAAATAGCCAAGATTTTGTTTGGTATTTTTCCGGAGTAGAATAAAATATCATGGAGCAAAATAAAAATAAAGATCCTCCCATTGGAGCAAGGAAAGAGGCGTCTCTATGCCTTTTAAATAAGGCATGAATTTTTGATTATTAACTAAAATAGGGTATGACAAGATCTCTTGAAGTATGGAAAGATTTGGTAGAATATTCAAATCACATGTATGGAAGGAAAATCAAATAAGGGATCAATTAAATAATAAAAATATTACTCCCTTCCTTATATTGGTGGTTTTTGAAAATCACTAGGAACAAAGGGGGTGCCGATTTTTCCCTCTTTAAAATAAGGAATAATTGGGTCTTGGATTTAATTTGGATAAATATCCCAAGGACTAAATTAAATCCGGAAAAATAGAATTCCCTCTTCAAAGGGTGAAAGGTTCGAAAATTTCAACAAGGAAAAATAGGGTCATAATATTTATGGAAATTTTTCCTAATATTCTCACTCACCCTTAAACAAATAATTAACCACATAATCTCATAATTTAATAAATCACATGCCACATCACATAGTCAACAATTTTGACTTTTCAAACTTCCCGGTCAAAGAAACTCATGCAATAAATTCATTTATCAAATAATTCACATCTCACACGTCATCAATAATAAATTTTAGGGCTCTAAAATTAGGGTTCAGAAATTCGGGGTGTTACACAAATATATGCTCCCTTTCCTATAAATTGTGTCTTGATACATACCAAAAAAATCAGGTGAGAGAGAGTGGCTGGCCTATGGCTGGCCTATTTGCATTGAAGATGCTCTAACATCTCAACAATTTTTTTTGCAGATATAAATTGCATAATATTTCCAAGGTAAGATGATACTACTAATATTTAGTGGGCTGTACCCCTTTCTCCAAATTACTATACAAAGTGGATTTCTTATTTGTTCTGCAAAAATCTTTATCTTATGCTTGTTTTATTTAATAGTGTGACAGCCTATCAAATGTTTGCATTGCCAAATGAAAATTTACGTGGGCTGATAACTGAATTAGGGGATATTCATTATTTTTGGTAGATATAATATGTCATACGGACTGACTGAATATATTTTACTTAAATAAAAAAAGCTTATATTTTATAGGCAGGCTGTCACACTTTTTTCTAGATTTGCTTGTAGATTCTTCGTGTTTAGTCTTGAAAGTAATTTTAAATATAATAACTAATATATCGATAAATTTTTTTCAGGGATAAAGGCAGTGGAAATTAATTAATGGATCAGCATCTTTGAAAGAATAAAATAGATATACATGTTGTAATAGAATAAATATTTTTAGTAAAGACTGCCAACCTAACAAATATAGGCTCCCTTTCCTATAAATTGTGTCTTGATACATACCAAAAAAATCAGATAGTACTCCCTCCGTCCCGGATAATTCGGGTCACTTTGACCGGACACGGGTTTTAAGAATTGTAATGAAAAGTAGGTTGAAAAAGTGAGTGGGATGTGGGTCCTATCTTTATATATTAGTTTCATAATAAAATGTGAGTAGAAATGAGTTAGTGGAATATGAGGTCCACTACCAAAAATGGTAAAAGTGAAATGAGACAAATTATGTGGGATGGACCAAAATGGAAAATTGGGACGAATTATCCGGAACGGAAGGAGTATTAATTAGCAGGAGTGTTTTTTGTAGTACTATTTAATTAGCTGCCTCCTCTCTCTCTCCTCGGTCTCTCCCCCTCTAATAGCTCCAAATTGGGCCAACTGGATTTACCGAAAGTACCCTCTCACATACTGTTATCTTTTCCCGCCAAAAAGGGTAAATCTATCTTTTCATCGAATTGTCACTTTAGATTAGTAAGATAAGCCATGAAGAAAAAAAAATATTAGAGAAATATAACCTCTAAATAAATTAGGCTTGCAGATCTGAACAATAACAATTGATATGGTTCCACTCTTTTTCAAATCAGAGACATGTGAATCAACATTTGAATTTCAAATTGTACAAAAGATTTTAATATGCCTGTACACACAAAAAAGTGATAAATTTCAGATAAATAAACAAAGAATTTTATTTAAAACTCTTGAAACAACTTACTGTTCATCACTAATTTCAATCTCAATAAGCCTATACTTTGATTGAGAGACAACACTTCCTGGTCCAATGATGACACCAATATAAAATAATTAATCAGAAAATGCCTATGTAATGTGTATTAAAACAGACAGATTACAACATAGAATTTAAATCCTTACCAAAAAAGACGATTCATCATAGTTTTGAAGTTGTGAAATTTCAGGGAAGGGCTTGAAAGAAATCATTATTCTGGGAAAACTCAAATCTTTAACCTCAAACATTTCTATTCATTACCAGCCTATATTGGTGACTTGTTGCTTTGTTTCTAAGAGTGTTACCCTTCACAAAGAAATTTTTAATAAAAAAGACACCACCTTCCCCAAGTGGAGATGCCATTTTCTGCATAATGTTATTAAGGAATGTTCCTTGAATTCTTGTCCCCTATAAAACAAAAGACATTAAAAATTTATTCAATTTAGTTTATAATAAAAGCATAGTTGTTTGGTAGAATAAAGTACATACTTATATCATGCAAAACACACTCTAAGCATAAAAAAGGAAGAAAGAAGAGAGCATGGAAAAGATTGCAGAGTAAAACTAATCTCATCAATTTTAATCCAATACTCAATTGGAATAATTTCAACTTCAGTCATTTCTTCCATATCAGTATGCAACAAAGCTAGATCCAAAATTAAACTTTGCTTTTTAGAAAGCATGAATATCCTAGGCAAAAATGAACTAATGGATAAATTCGACGACAATGTAGGGGCAAATATTGCCGTCAAGATCCCCTAATGATGGGCTACCGGAGTTGTGCTGCAAATACTGTTGAAACATTTTCGGCAGCAGCTAATTCACACTTTTTTTGTAGTGTGCCATGTCCAATATTCAATTCAATATTCACCTCCTAATCTAATTCTAATAACAAAATTACTAATGCATATATTCCAGAAATATGCTTCAAAAGTCATAAGTGTTAGTCAAAATACAATGAATCTCATACCTGTATCACATTGCAATAGTATAAGTATAGTTTTTCCAATACCGCCCATTCCGACAAGTGTGATAACTCGTGAAGATAATCTCTTGGCTGGCATCTTCCATGTCTTACATCACCTCCATGAGATGGAGGGATATCTCTCTTTGTTGAGAATGAATCTGAACGAGATTGGTATCTTTAAATTACTGCCGAGAGAGAGAGAGAGATAGTTGGCTGCGTGCTCTGCAGCTGTGGGTATGATTTAAACCTGAACTCATACATCTACCGACTACCATTGGTTCCAAATATGGTAAATCTATCAAGAAAGGGATCATATCATTTTTCTCAATTGATGAGAGTCGATTCAAGTCAATGGGTCAGGGTCACTCAAATAAGAGAAGTAATGCAAGAAAGTTACAACTTACTCCTTCAGTGTCAGCGAATAAGAGTCCCGTTTTTTCATTTTGGTTCGTCCATAAATAAGAGTCATAATTCATTATTACCGCCGCGTCGACGCCTGGTTAACAGAATCTGGTTCAGCTCCCCATGGCTCATGTTGCAGGTAACCTCTTGTTCTACAAATAAGCTGGAAAATAAATATCAGAGGCTCATGCACCATAGAACCGCGCAGAGATGGCCTGACTCCATGAACAGCGACAACCACCGGTCAAAGAAGTAGAGAGCAGCAGAGGAATCTTTGTTCTCGCCATTCTCTTGCAGTTTTGCTTAATTTGTCTTGCCTGCTTTCCTTTGATTGCACGTTTTCAAGATTAAAAATTCGAAATTATTAATTTAATCAAAACATATAAATAGAATTTGCTAATAACTGCCTAAAATTGTCACTAATCAATCGGCTATTCATGGAACGTGAGAAGCAGATGGCTGCTTCCGGAAGAAATCCAAGAACTTTTTGGGAATCCTACAAGATCGATTCGTTCTTTTTTCTCTGATAGATGGTCAGAACTTTGTCTGGATTCGAATCCTACTGAAAGGTCCACTAGAGATCAGAAATTGTTGAAGAAACAACAAGATCTTTCTTTTGTCTCTTCCAGGCAATCAGAAAATAATAAAGAATTGGTTAATATATTCAAGATAATTATGTACTTACAAAATACTGTCTCAATTCATCCCATTTCACCCTAATTATATGTAAGGGCAATTATGTCTTTCCACCTATCTAGACAGTAGACACAAGCTAGAAGATTTCTAATATACTTACCAATTACCAAACAGTACAACTAAAATCATACTTTCTCCACTATCTTACTAAATCTTCATTCCAGTCCGAAAACTCTATCTTATCATAACTATCTTGTTATATCTAAGTTTTTGAACCAATAAGTCCTAAGAGAAAAATAGTGTTAATGAATTGTGAAGTTAATATTTTAATGTTTAAAACTAGTCTATTTTTTGTGGACGGAGGTAGTATTTATCACTCCCTCCGTCCTATTATAAGTAAGGCGTATTCATTTTTAAGTATAAGTGAGACATTCATAACAAAAAAAACAACACTTCATGTCTCTCTTACTCCATCTCCTTTCCTACTTTTTCTCTCACTCATATTTTATTATGTCTTCATTTAACAACTAAACACTAAATACCTAAAAACGTGTGCCCAAAGAAATGTGTCACTTGTAATGGGATGGAGGAAGTATTAATTTTTCTCCGTGTCTGATCCAATGGGACACATTTCCTGAATCCCATTGTAAGAGGTGCTGTGGATTTGGATCCAAATAGTGTGTAATTGTGTATATAGTATATCAATATTAAAGTGATTAGTTTGGAAATCGGGTATGACTACTTACGCGGCATTTTCAGTTAATTCAGTTTTTTATTTTGTCCGTACATCTGCCTTCATTTGAACAATTCCACTCCGTAGACGCCTTAAATCAATCGCGTTTTGCTTCCGTTCCGACATTTTTCTGCTTCAATCTGTGAGAATGTCTCGCTGATCGGTTCATGTTAGGATGAAATACAACTGAGTGGAAATTTCATGATGACGGATCCTGCGCAGAAGCTGTATGCCAAAATGCGGCTGTGGGAATTCCCGGATCAGTACGTGGTGGAGCCGACTGACGGATCCTCCGCCTCCTTGCTCGCTGTTAGCCGCCTTGATGGCTCCATGAATCTTGTTGGTAATTTCATTCCTCAACATTTTTTTTTCTTCTCGTGTTGTGGGAAATGTGTTTTTAATATTCCCTCCTGGTGTATAGATGAAATACCTCAAAGCAGCAAGCTTCGAGTTCCTAAAATTCAGACGATCTATGGTGTGGTCGGGACGCTCAAGCTTTTGGCAGGCAAGTTTTGCGTTGCTAATGGTTACCCGAGTATAGTTGCAATCAGTGATCTGCTGCTTCAGTTTACCTTTAGATATTTACTGTATCGCTATATGTCATGCATTTTTTTTTGTCATCTTGACTAACAACTGGTGCCAGGATATAGTTCATATTGATGTTCTACCAACGTTTGGTTACTAGTGAATTGTGATCTTGGTCAAAGTACACAATGCACATTGTGACGTTCAAATATTACTCCATCAAAGGTATAATAAAGAAACAAAAAAGCAAGTTTCAGTTTACCCTCATGATATTGAGAAGAAAGTTCCTCTAATTGTGAATATAGAGAGTAGGAATCAACTTGTTGCTCAACAAGTGAGCTACATGTGCATTTTTTCAAGTTTGCAATCGTTTCAAAGAAACTCAAGCTTCTAATTTCCATGCATTTATTTTAACAGTATGCTTTTGTTAAAAATAGCAACTAGTATTTTCATTTTGGTCTGACCCCCACCCTTAAAATTATGACTTTCTGTTCTAGGATATTTTGCCCTCTAAGAGGTGGGACCCATGTATCTTCACAAAAGTCCATGTGAGAAGTGATATAGCTCCTGTCTGCACCTGGAGATGATTCTGTATCCACTGAGAAGTTCTTTTATGTACTGGCTCTAACAAGTTAAAAACGATGAAACAAATACTGTAATAGGGAGAAATTCAATGGGCGGAAAGAGGACTTTTGGAAAGAAGATGGAATGCAGCCTGTATAGTAGAGATTAGGCACAGTCCAGTTGCTCATTCTTTTACGTTCAATTGACTCCCATTCTCTTGCTTGAAAAATATGTTTTCTCTAGTTGAATAAGGATTGTCTAGTAATATGGTTGTCCTAGATTTCTTCTAAATCCTTAGTTCCATCAAGGTTTCTTCACGATATTGATATTTCATATTGTTTACTTTAGGGTCATATTTATTAGTGATAACTGGACGTGAATGCGTTGGATCTTATTTGGGCCACTCCATTTACAAAGTGACATCGTTGAAGGTTTTTCCATGTGATCATTCACTCAAGAATTTTCCTGAAGAACAGGTAGTGACAAAGTCCATCATCTTACAATTGGAATAAATTACTGTATCCAATTCAATTTAATATATACCTCTGTTCAACAGAAAAAGATGGAGCGTGAGTTTTCTCGCTTGCTAAATGTTGCAGAGAGGACTCCAGGTCTATATTTCTCCTATGATGTGAATATGACGCTGAGGTGAATGTTACTCAAACTCTGTGTTTGTTTGTATTTTTGGTTCAGTCTTGTAATTATTTTCTCTTGTTAGTGTGTTGTGCATTAGACTCATTGGCAGAGCTTCTTAATTGCCCATTTGTAACATGAAGTGCTCAGCATAATTCCAAAACTAGGACATCAATTAAAATTTAAATTGAAATAGCATTTATGTGTACACTCTTTGCAAGTCCAAAATGTTTGGTACTTCTAGCAATTGCTGCAATCCAGACTTGTATATTTTCTTGCAGTGCTCAGAGGTTGCATGATTTGGGTGATGAATCAAAATCGCTGCCCCTTTGGAGACAAGTGAGTTTTTCTAGATGATTAATGGTCTGCTGAAACTAATAGATTTTAGATTGCATCTTCTACTTCTTTAACAGATTAATCTTCTTGGTCTATAATCCTAACACTAATTTACTGTCTGCACATTCTTCAGGCTGACCCTCGATTTCTTTGGAACAACTATATGCTGGAAGTGCTTGTAGACAACAAGGTCAAGATCTGGATGAATCATATAAGTAATTCAAATTTTCCCTAGGAAGTTCCCCTTTTTATATAGTAATAGTAGTAACTGACTTAGATATCATCCTCATGCAGCTTGACCATTCCTCCTCCCTGTCATTCAAGGCAGTATCCTTTTAAATGTCCTGAAGTTTCAGTACCTCATGCCATGTTATGGTTGGCATAAGCATATCATAATTTTACATTAAGTGATGCCTTGACAAGTCATTAGGCTTTCAAAACATTCAAGCTGCCATTGGGAAGGATATCCTTGATGTTGCACTAATTGCACGAAGATGCACGAGAAGAACAGGTAATCTTGTTATTGTTAAAATCCTTATCCTACTACTTCTTCCAGGATTCCATCTCTATTTTCGATTTGTTTCTGCCTTCCAACATCATTTGTCTCAAGGCTATAAGTTTCTTGTATATATTTTTCAGAACCTTCGCTTATGTCTATGAACATTTGAGTAATCAATATCGATATTACATTATACTTTTGGTTGGTGATAGAGCTAGTTATCTCAAAACTCAAAAGTCATTCACCGAGAAATACCACCAACTCCAAGCCATTGATTTCCAGAAATATTGTATAACACACAAAACTTTCACTTTCTTTGTCGTCTTCCTCTTCCTCCTCTTCTTTTTTCTCTAAAAAGATAGGACTCTGATCAAGGATCTGCCCTATTCCAGTAAGAACCATTTCTATGATGTGGGAGAACGAACAAACATCTTTTTATTCGACTTGTAATTTTATTTTAAGATTTTCTGTAGGCACACGAATGTGGAGACGAGGAGCTGATTCTGATGGTTTTGTAGCAAATTTCGTGGAGAGTGAACAAATCATACAAATTAATGGGCACACTGTGTCCTTTATTCAGGTAAAATACTCATAGGGATACAATAAGATTTGTATGTGGTACTACAATGTTTTCTATGGTAATGCATTGAGATAGAACTCTCTACTCCAATGAAATGCTTTAGAATCCTTCTTTCAAATGGATGTATACCATTTAATTTGATTTGGTAAACTGAAATTAACCATGTCGTCCCTTTATTTGCATAATGTATCTTGTTACTTGATATGTATCTATGTCTAATTGTTAGTTTACGGTACCTCGCTGTTATTACACGATAAACTAATTTCCTTTTTCAGGTGCGAGGGTCGATGCCATTTCTTTGGGATCAGATTGTTGATTTGACATATAAGCCAAAGTTTGAAATCGTGAGACCTGAGGAAGCAGTATGTTTGTTTGTCTTTTTCATCAGATTATGTTCTGTCCTAACATAGACATCTGGTTTGCTGACTTGTTCCCTCTACACATTTGTGCAGCATAGAGTGGCTGAAAGACATTTTTTAGATCTAAGAAAGAAATATGGCAACGTTCTTGCGGTTGATTTAGTGAACAAGGTACATGGAACCATATTTTTTTTGCAAAGGGTAGATTGCCATCTTCATCATGGTTGCACTTTACCTGTCTCTTTCTCAACAATAATGTACTACCTTATTTGAAACCTTTCATGACAAGTCTTCTTTTCATAGTTAAATCATTCTAGCATTAAAAGACATAAATATTTTACTCTAAAGATGTATAATAAAATTTGGTCTTTGTAGAACAATAAAATAGACACACGTGTAAAGTATAGAGACATATGAGAGAAAAGTATCTTCATTACTTTACAAAATACATATATATATATATTGAGAGTCCTATTATCCACAAATCCACTCTTAAAGACCGAACCACCGAACCCTACCAAATTAGGGCTTTTAGATCTAGTTTTTTATGGATAAAATACAGAAATTTATAAATTATTTTCGCCTTCATCACGAGCCTATTTTAATTCATCCGAAGGTAAATAAGTCATACTAACATGTTACGAAGATTTAACTTCGTTCCAGAATGTATTACTTCATTCTAGTAGGTTTTTACTTCATTCTAGTGAGTTTTACTTCATTCCAGTAGGTTTTTACTTCATTTCAGTACGTAAATGTGGTTTCGCCGTTGCGTGTCGGTCTTTCTCTCTACAATATCTATCACCAACGACATGGCGCTAATATGGTTTAATAAACACATTGAATAATGTAATAAATTGTTGGAATGAAGTATGTGTAGAAGCATTTGAAGTACAGAATGAAGTAATAAACATATATAATGAAGTAACATGGGCTAGTAATGAAAAAGAAAAAAATTTCGCAGCAGCACATCTCATCAAAAAAACTAGATCTAATGCTTGTCGGTCTTTCTCTCTACAATATCTATCACCAACGCCATGACGCTAATATGGTTTAATAAACACATTGAATAATGTAATAAATTGTTGGAATGAAGTATGTGTAGAAGAAGCATTTGAAGTACAGAATGAAGTAATAAACATATACAATGAAGTAACATGGGCTAGTAATGAAGAAGAAAAAAATTTCGCAGCAGCACATCTCATCAAAAAAACTAGATCTAATGGCCCAGATTTGGTCTCTAGTTCGGTCTTTAAAATTGGTTCGACATTGATCACAACTCTAGAGTTGTGATCAATGTCGAACCATTCTTAAGGGCCGAACTAGAGACTTAATTATGGCCCTCCATTTTTTTTATCTTGTGGTTAGGATTAATTTACCATTATTTAATTATTTTATTTAAAAAAACCTTGTTGAGGGGTATTTTAGGAAATCAATTTATTAACTCTCTTAAAATAAAATACGTGTTTCATCTCTCCCTCAAATCTTCGATCGCGGTTTTCTTCAATCTTCGTCGATCTCCATCGATTTTCATCGATCTTCTTCCTGTAATCTACTTAAATCTTCATTTATCTCCATCGCCGGACAATTTTGCTTCCTCAATTCACGATCGTTTTGCAATTTCATCAATCCACGATCTGCATCGCCGGACAATCGCGATCTTCATCAAATTCTCGATCGATTTGGAGGTGCGGAGGAGCGATTAAGAGAAGCGTTGTGGCGGAAACGGAGGCTTCATCAGATCAGCCGGAACGGTCCTCTTGCGGGTGATCTTCCGGTAGAGGACGACGGATACAAATATAAGCGCCAGCGCCGCCGCCGCGGCGAGCAGCGGCATGAGA
>NC_062965.1:38033719-38099900 GCF_023119035.1 Salvia hispanica | reverse complement strand
CTTTAAGAGTGGATTTGTGAATAATGGGACTCTATATATATATATATATATATATATATATATATATATATATTACAACAGACTAATCTAGAAAAGGACACATAACCAATATGGATACTTATTCTACAACACTCCTCCTTGGAGTATATATATCGATCATGTTCAGCTTGGTACAAAGTCTTGAGAAACGTTTCACAGCAATGGTTTTGTGAGATATTAACAATCTGGTTGGACGCGAAAGAAATGAGTAGTAATAGTCTTATTCAAAATACACTCTTGAATGAAATGACAATTAACTTCAATATGTTTAGTCCTTTCATAGAAAATTGGATTATTTGCAATGTAGATAAACAACTTGATTATCACAATGCATAGGGTACAACTTCAATGAAAGTGAACCATTGTAGATTCTTAACTCTGGTCATCTCATTTGCATAATGAGCCACAACTCTATACTCGGTTTCGAAAGATGATCACACAACAATATGTAGTTTCTTACTTCGTCAGTTTTCTTCCATGTAGTAGGTGCAATATCCAGAAGTATATTTTGTATCAGAATTAGATTATCTGCAATGTAGTAAACAACTTGGTTATCACAATGCATAGGGTACAAGTTCAATAAAAGTGAACCCTCTTAACTCTGGTCATCTCAGTAGCATAATGATACAACTCTATACTCGGTCTCGAAAGAACAACATAAAGTAGTTTCTTACTTCGTCTATATTCTTCCATGTGGTAGATGCAATATCTAGAAGTAGACTTTCTATCATAATTAGATAAGTTTTCCAACTAAACGTCTAGACTTAGCTTTATCCTCCGGCTCTCCAATATTATCCCAAACACTTCGGTCAACCTTCGTAGGAGTAACAACATGCTTTGCTCCAAGTAATCCTACTTCTTTCAGCATACTTTTGTTGAGATAGAGAAACAAACTCCAGATATGTTGTGTGCAATTTCAATTCTTAATAAACACTCCCTCCATTCCTTGTTAATTGAGACACTTTTTTATTTCGGGAAGTTCCAAGATAATTGAATCGTTTCTATTTTTGGTAAAAAAAAAGTACTCTCTCCGTTCCATGTTAATAGAGTCATTTTTCTACCGTGGGAAGTTCCAAGAAAATTGAGCCATTTCTATTTTTGGCAAAAAGTAACTTTCAGTTTTACTTTATTTATTCTCTTTTCACCACTATTACTTTATCCTCTCTTACTATATTCACCATCCATTCAAAATACTATTCTTAACCTCCGTGTCAAAAAGAAATGTCTCAGTTAACAAGGAACGGAGGGAGTAATACTTTCTTCTACTTTATTCTCTCTTCATCTCTCTCTTACTTTGTTCTCCCACCAATTAACATACTAAACATCTATTTTTTAATCTTCGTGCTGAAAAGAAGTGCCTCGGTTAACAAGGAACACAAGGAATACTAAGGATGCTGAAATCCTTGATAACAAAATGTGGCTGCAAGAATTTCTTAATCTCCTCAATTCCACAAACATCACTTCCATACATGAGTATATCAACAATATATACAAAGAGAATGACAATACCTTACGCTTGATGTCGCACAAAAAACGAATGTCAGACTTGGTAATGCATAAATCTCAAAAACTAAAAGTTCCAAGAACACTGCTAAAAAACTTAAAGTTCGAAGAACACTGCTGAACTTATCAAACCACACCTTCGGACTTTGTTTAACACCATAAATTGTCTTTTTGAGACAACAAACCTTATTAGCATCCCCTGATAAACCTACCCTGAAAGGTTGCTCCATAAAAATTACCATATATGAAAGCATTCTTTACATCAAGCTGAGGAAGATTGACAACTAAAGAAACACGATTCAGACCGAGTTCATGTTCTACGAGCCGTGAATGAAAATATCTCAAAGTAGTGAATATCATAAGTTTGTGAGTACCCTTTGGCCAAGAGATAATGTTTGGACAAGTAAAGGAGTAGGAACGAACTGGTTGATTAGTTTAGTTTGACAATAAGTAGTTAATGAAGAATTTGGCGCAGTAGACGTCATGTTGGCCCATCAGGTTTGCCAAACTTCTCCCAACACTTATCAGACTCATGATTCGAACGACCTAAATAATCACAATGTCATCATGAAACCCATGGTCTCGACCTCGGCCAGGGACACATCCACCATACAAACCCCGACCGCGAGTAGACATGGCTGAATTATCAAAAAAGAGAAAAAAAAATATAGCATGGAGCAAACCCTAAGCAGATCAACATGAGTTGTAGAACGGGCAGCAGAATTGACCAAGAGTGACATGAGTAAAATTAGAGACGGATTTGAATCCGCTCTGATACCATGTAGAACAATAAAATATAGATACATGTGGAAAAGTATAGAAACATATTAGAGAAAAGTAGTAGGTATCTTAATTACTTTACAAAGAACTTATACGTACAAAAGACTAAGCTGGACTAGGACACATAACTATGTGGGATATAGTCTACAACAGTCTCTACTTAGAATTTTCTTTTATAAAAGAAAATTAGCAAAAGTGCTTTCTATTTTAGAAACCGAAGAGGCTGTAAGTTGGGTGCTTAAAAAGGTTTATATTCACCTTTACATAGTTTGAAAAATAGTTCTCATCATTTGAAGGGATCATATGAACACATAGGTTGAAAACTCCTAGGACTTTTACAAATAATAGAACTCTACGCTGAGATCAAATTGGTATTAAATCATATAAGTGAATGAGGGTTGCCAAATTCAATATAGAACTTCTCTTTCAGTGAATTCTGGATCACTTTGCTTGTGTGAAATGACTACTTATATGTTATGCACAATCTCCTGTTGGTAGACTTGGCTTCCCACCCTATTTCTTTGAAATTTCTAACAGCATGGAGACGAGGGGCGCTTGTCTGAAAAGTTTTGCCAGGCAGTGGAACCTATTGTTAGTGATGATGTGAGGTAGGTCGTGTTTCAGTCTTATTATTTTGCAGCTATACATGAATCACTTGGATGTGAACTTGCTATATCCTCGACTACACCATTTTCAGATATCTGCACTTTGATTTTCACAAGATTTGTGGGCATGTCCACTTTGAGCGCTTAGCCATTCATTATGAACAACTTGAGGATTTTCTCATTAAAAGCAGGTGCAGTTACTTTTTGGACGTGCTTAAAGTTTTCTTGCATGATTCTGTTTAGTTTCTACTTAGAACTGCTTGCTTTACGCATTTCATCGTTTGCATTGTCTATGAAACTGTTCCATCTTTTCTGTTCATGTGTCAAGTGATGATAGTTGAGGTCAAATGAATATGCTTTATAACGTTAACTGTTCAAAGTTGATTTCTTCTCTCTCGGGTAGGGATAAAAGAGATTCACTGTTAAAACTTTGTTTCCTGGTCCATTTTAAGACAGCAAGCTCTCAAAAGTTGAACAAAAGCGGGCTTCCAGATGGTTAATATCCAAAAAGCATTGATAAAATTATGGAATGAGCATGAAAAGCATTTGTAAAGAAAAAAATA
This sequence comes from Salvia hispanica, assembly GCF_023119035.1. Lineage (NCBI taxonomy): Eukaryota > Viridiplantae > Streptophyta > Magnoliopsida > Lamiales > Lamiaceae > Salvia > Salvia hispanica. The sequence continues at coordinate 38,096,410 of NC_062965.1, read as the reverse complement.
GAAACAGCTTCTGGGACACTTAGCTTTGAATTTTCTGTCAATAGCTTATAGTTAATCCTAATTTGCTTATTTTTTCCATATTCTGCTCCTGAAGTTAAGCGAGCAGGAAATCAGTTTTACATGTTTGTGATAAATTATGGTTTGTATATGTTAAATTTGATTGACGTAGTGTTTTAATTTTGTATGGTACATCTGAACAAAATTCCTGTAATCTTAAACACTTACCAATTTGATCTAAAAACATACTGTTTCTATCCTTTTGTTGATCTCAGTCTGAAGTGAGGTAAGCATAATTGGAGATATTGCATGGGTGTTTCTATCTTTACACATATCAATCTTGTTCAGATTTGATGAGTCTATCATTTAAAACTGCACTTCTCTCTGACTTTGGAATTTGAGTTTATTATTTAAACACACAGCATGTCTTTTTTGGTCATAATCATTGGGGTCAACCCAATTATTTGACTATGTAGTTTAGAGCCTTTACTCTCTGATACAGAACAAGATTTGATATGTTGATATGCACATTGCAGGAATACTTATCTAGTTATTTTTAGGATTAGATTAGATTTTGTTTATTAATTTACTTTTTTATTTAATTAGTTAGTATTTGATTTGATTTTATCTTATCTGTTTCAAATATTATTAATTGTTTTTATTAGGATTAGGATTAGGATTAGGATTACTGATCTATTCATCATAATTTCCTATATAAGGATGAGTCTTGTTATTAAGAGGCATCTTGGGAAAAGATCTGAGATAGAACAGTATTTAGACGGTGGCTCGTGCGTGAGGATTGGCAGAAGATTATTTTCTTGTAATTCATTCTCTTAGGTTAATTCACTTTCAATCTTTTATTTCCAGTTTATGTTCTTGTTCGTCTCCAACTTTACTCCTAGCAACTTGGTGGGGTGAACGATGATCAATTATCAGACCGATGCCACACTTGCTCAAGAGATTGAAATAACACGAACTGAAAATAACTGAATGCCCTAACAGAATGAAATACAAGAAAATAATCTTCACGTAGGAGGCCATGGTTACCGTTCCCCAAGATGCCTAAGTAAATTAATAAATAAAATCTAATCAAATCCTAAAAATAAGTATGCATATCAACCATATAAAATCTTGTTCTGTATCACTCTCTGTGTTTGTGTTAGAGATTTCAGTTCCTTACTGCTTTATTAATACTATAGGTACTTTTTGTTAAATGAGAAGAGAGAAAAAGTTGAAACTCAAGGAGGAGTTGTGAGGACCAATTGCATAGACTGCTTGGATCGTACAAATGTCACTCAGGTACATTTTGTTTTCTTAAAGATGCATAGTTTCTTGTCAAATTATCAGTCAACTTCATCTCCTTGACTTGTTGAAGGTCAATACTAATGCAATGTGACCAGAACTTATAAAGCATTCAACTATGTTATTGATTGTAGGTGATAGAGCCTGTATTCATGCATCAAAGAAATTTTGAGATTGTTGATTTTTTTTTTTGGCAGCATGACATTGTTTTGATGCATCCAGTGTTTGTTTTCCTGCTGTTACTGGAGCTTCTTATGTTACCAGTCTCTCTTTATGCTTCTAATTAATTTAATTATCATACTAAAAGTAATTTTCTCCTTCAAGTTAACTTGGATATAAACTCGCAAGATTTGATATTTTTTTAATTTTAAATTGTTTTTCCTTTATAAACAGATGTGGCAAGAGAACGATTCAGGGTATTCTGAACGATGGCTTTAATGCTGTCATGCGATACTACTTGAACAACTTCGTTGATGGTACAAAACAGGTTGGCATGCTTTCCCTCATTTTAACTGGCTTGCATAGTTTGTTGAATACAGAAGTTCTAAAACATATCTTCATAGAATTTTGTATCATCATCAGCTGATCTAGTGTTGTCTACTTAGGATCATAGCTCTGATAGATCTAATTTTTTTGTCACTTCATTGTGTAGTAGTTTATCCCACAACAACTCCTCCATAAACACTAAAGTTTTGCAAATTTTCATTTAGTAATGAGCAAACTATTACCTATAAATATTTTGTAGCATATGTATGCCTGTGTGTAAGTCTCTAGAAAATTGGCTTCATGGACGTAAACAAAATCTGCTTATCTAGTTAATATATTAGCTGCGTAATTTAACCTTTGATTCCATTTTGAAGGATGCTGTTGATCCAGTACAAGGACATTATATTGTTTCTGTTTCTCGAAGCATGACTCCTTCAGCACTGAAAGGCGGTATTGAGGCAGTGGCAGTAAGTAATCCGTAAATACCTGCTTTCTCGAAGCATGACTTATATTGTTTTTTTTGCACTTCTTCAGTCCTTTCCATTGGCTTTAGGAGTGATTCTGATTGGCTTGTTCTTCGCGTTGCTGTCACTTAGACGAGGTAAGGATGCACTTCTTGTCGATTGCTGTGGCTTCAAGTTCTGTATTAAAATTATTCCACTTGTTCCCTTTGCCATTGTTTGTAGTAAACTTACAAACATGTGAGGCCATGCTTGTTATTGGGATTTTCAGTATATGATATTATTCTATCGAATTCGAATGCGTATTAACTCTTCTGAACCTAACTAGATTAGGACTCACAATCTAGCATTGAGTACTACTGATTAAATACCTTGTTGTTTTGTAGTTCGACACGATCTATGGAATTTACTATTTACCTTCATGTGGGCAAGCATGAGTTTGACTATAGCAGTATTTCTAAAGGCCAACCGCCGCATCTTCTGCAACCGCCCTCGTCTGCATCAACCTAGACGTTGATTCTGGGATTTTAGCTTCATTAGCCATACTGCTACTATTGTTAATTTATAACCTACCTGTATGCTTTCATTGTCACACATTTTATTTAGCTGATCAATATACATATAATTAAGCTTTAAACTGGCAATTCGAATGAAAATGCTTATAACTGAGTACAAAGATATAGGTGGAGGTAAAGAAGAAATCAGAGTCACAGAAGCTTCTTCTTCGTCGTGTCTAGGTAAGGCTGAACCCTCTGAAAATTCAACACGAGCCATACAAGGTGGCGCAGGCCCATCTCTGGCCACAGCGCCTTGGGTGAAGACAGCAGGGAGCTGGATGTCTGCCACAGTAGGAAGTTACTAAGACGCGTCTCCCCTGAAGTCCTCACCAGTATCTCGGGATCAGGCGCCACCCCCATATACATATGCCTCTCCACATCAGACAGCCTTATCACACCCTCCTTCCTGTCAAGGCAGGACTGATGAGCAGCGTGGGCGATTTCATCGGTGGAAGTGTATGCAACCGCAATGAGAAGAATGGCTCTGTTATTGTGAGCAGTGATTCGCATGGCCTTCTCCGCAGCATTTCTCACAGGTTCACTCAAGAGCTTCAAATTCCCAACAAACTCGACCCTCACTCCGTACTGGTTCACAATGCTCTCCTCCTTGACCAGCCCTTCGATCTTCTCCAGCATGAGGTCCATCACGCCCTGCACCTCGTCCGGCTTCCTCTTGAAGTTGTCTATGCTGAACGCGTACACGGTGATGTACTTCACTCCAAGCTCGTAGCAGTACTTCATCAGGGTCATGAGGGAGAGGAATCCGGCCCTGTGCCCCATCCCCTCCCCCAACCCCCACTTCCTCGCGTACCTCCTGTTTCCATCCAGGATGAACGCGAGGTGGCTTGGGACCGGCCCCACTGACAACACTTGGAAAAGGCATTTTCTCATGTAGCTCACCCAACTCCCAAACAAGCGCACAATAATGTTGCTGCTGTTGGTGTTCCTCTCCATCTCTAATTAATTGTTATTGTTGTCAACCTACATATCAACAATATTCATAAGATGATGATATATTCATAATTACCTGGAAACACAAGAGAGAAAACCTGCAGCAAACCAGATTATCTTAACAAAATGTAAAATCAAAATATTTTCTGAGCAAGATCTAGTTGCATACCACGTTTATGAAAATTTCCTTTGTTAATTTTGAAATCAACAAGTATGTATGTATATATATATACATAAACGTGCATATATGTAGACAAGATTTTATTGTATATACTCGTTCTGCCCCATAAAAAATGGTAATTTCCATTTATGAAAAGTTGTCCCTAACTCATTACCCTATGTATATCAATTTATTTACAACTTATATAACTATGGTCCACTATCACAACTCATTAAGCACTAATAATAATAATGTGGGTCATATTATCCGGTACTACTATTTTAACTATCATTTTCTTCTTTTCTCTTACTTTACCAATTGTGTATTAATTCTCGTGCTATTTCAAATGTTCATATTTTTATGTGAGGGAGAGAGTATAAAATTAATTTAGTTAAATTTCGTCGCTCAATATTGTTCGTCCACATTTTTATTGATGTATATATATGTAGATTAAAAGAAGTTAAGATGAAGAACGTATACATGTGTCAAACACCAATAAAAATATATTAGTAAGAGATAAAGGAGGAACTCGAACAACCACTAACGTTACATTCTTTGTGTTTGATTTTGATAATATATATATATATATATATATATATATATATATTGTGTGTGTAAATAAATAATGTGCAATAAAATTTATAGGATCAACACAATTTTGTTGGCCTAGCATGTTGAAAAGTTGGTGTATCCATCATAATGAAAATTATAGTTGGGAAGAGGTAGGTCACAAAATTTTCCAAGTTTTGATGAAGTATTCATTTTAAAGAATCTGAGTGTGTCGTTACTATACCTCTAGAAGCGACCGCTCGCTGTCGTTTATATTGAAAGTTTGATTTTTAAATTTAAATAGCATTGAAAAAAAATTACTATAATGAAAATATAATATAATTAATTCAAGGCAGACAATTTTGAGATATAGTACAATATAGCATCTTCCATTTCAATCAATAATTGCAGCCACAAAAATTTCGTGCGCTTAATATTATTTTGATTTTTAAATCTTTTTATTACTACTAAAATGATGTTGTTGTTTTTTGAAAATGTCCATCTAAGTTAAATTTGGCCACGTCATTTTTTATTTTGTTGGAAACCGGCATCGTGGGAATTTCACACAAATACCTGAATAGATGATTTTATGACTAAAAATATTCAATATCAGCCAAAAACTTCATGATATTTTCGAAAAAAAAATGACTACAGCCAAATCTAAACTACTCCAAAAAACGTTTAATATATTTTCGTCAATAAGTAACTGGAGGATTAAAAACACTACAACAAAAAAATTATTGTGTTTCTAAATATATCACCAGCACATCAAAAAACATCCTTATTGTCGGTGCTCCAACTAAAATTAAGGACGGAAATGAAAGCGTCCTAAAAAAAAGTAAAAGATTATGTTAATTTCCCCTTAAACTAGGAACGTTTTCTTTTACGTCCTATATTATTGTTTTTTTTAAAAAAAATTTCAACGGAAATAATTGCATCTCAATTTTTGTGTGATTACAAATAATTTCTTTATAATGAAAGAAATATATATAACCCCAAAATCTGATTTTTTTTTTGCATTGAAACCTTGTACCATTATTTCATTTGAAATAGTTGAACAGAATAAAGAAAGAGAAGGAAATATTGGAGATACTAAACAAATCTTACCCCATCAAGAAAAATGTTTGAGGCCTTAAAGTTTCGATAAATACTATCCGAAACATGCAGATTAACCAAGTGTTTCCTACGTACGTGTCGAAAATAAGACAATTAGCATATTCGTTCAAGTTATATACTCTCTCTCCGTTCCAAATTCTATAATAGTTGAGTCATTTTCTTTTTTAGCATAAGTCAACATATTTCTTTTCAACGTACTGTACTTTCTCTTACTACTTTATTTCTTTTTCATCTATCTAAATTTTCGTTTCATACTTTATTCTTCGTTACTTAACTCACTTCACAATTTTTTTTCTTAATCTTCATCCTCCTTGATTAGACCCTTAAACACGCAGGGAAAATAATAAAGACTAGCTCCTACTATTGGCCCAACTTCAAACGTGACCCCCTCAACAACATGGACAGATAAAATGGGGCAACATAATGACGCCATAAATGAGTATGATTGGCCTCAATGCTTACATACAATTTTGCAATAAAATTGTATACAAACATGCAATAATATACAGTTTTTGAAGGGCAATTCTGTGATTATTTCCAATTAAACATGTTCAACGTAACTCAATTCACCATAAGATAGCCTCCAATTATATATGGTATAACGAAAAATGATATGCTACATACCTCATGTGAGCATCAGTCTTGTTTGACGCACGTTTAATATTGTTTGTTTTGATTTATATTAGTTTATTCTAATACATTAAAAATTGTTGCTGAAAAATTTTCAAATTCACAAAGTTCATACAAATCAAATCTCGATTTGCTCATTTTCTATATAATTTCAAACAAATTAATAAAATAAAAAATTAAGTTTTGATTTTTATGAATTTTGTGAAATTAAAATTTTCAATAACATTACAAACTTAAATATATAAATGTTGAACATGAGTCAAACAAGAGTGATGCCCATATAAGGAGCTCATATAACATATGTAATATATCATTCCTCATGGTATAATATATCTATTCAGGTAAAAATTAGCCTACAAGCCCATTTTAAAATAAAATAGACGAAGTATGAATTTTCTATGTATCAAATGAATTGGGTATGCAAATGTTTAGTTTAGTTTGTGTGAATGAGTAATTAATCCACAAAATGAAAGTGATATGTGGTCGAAATGACAAATTTAACTGTGAGGAAGAATGTTAGTGACGTTGATTAGAGTTTATTAATTTTGAGTTAATGCTGCAGGGAAAAAAATCACATGTTCTATCCAATAATCACATTTAATCAGCTAGAATTTGAAACAAATTTTTGCAGTCGTTATGAATATGGTAAGGAATTTGACAAATCACTAGAATCATTATTGACCTCGTTTTATATGTTAATGTATCGAGGAGTCAAACCAAACCCTTTCCTTTACCAAAGAACTTTCTTATACTCCTTCCGTTCATGAAATGTTGTCCAATTTTACTCGTCCGAAAAATATTATCCACTTAACTTTTTTTTATTTTTAGTACACTCACATTCTATATAAAACTTATATATTCCACTAACTTTTTCCAATCACTTTTTCTTCATGTTTCTTAAAACTCACGTCGAGTCAAATGTGGACAATATTTCATGGACAAAGTAAATTTTACGATGATTAAGTAGTACCTCGTAACCAAACACAGTGCTCATTTCCCTCAAACCTTGTCAGATTGCCAAAAGAATTCGTGATATACTGTTTCGTCTAGTTCTTCTAAATTATTCGTTTAGCTAATATGATCAAAACTTGTAAGCGTCACTTTTATGCTAAATAAATAAGAAGAAACAAAAACGAAAACTAAACATGAAAAATTTTAACACGTAATTTGGAATAAAGTAGCAAATGCATTCAGCTTTGGTTTCCCCAATGACCACATATCCAGCATCGCATACATCCCCTCAATTTCACCACTGAAGTACTTTCCGGTCATCACTGCGCCGTTGACAGTATACCCACTTGAGGCAACGGACAAGATTCAGAACATTGGTGATTGATGAACATCGGTGATTGACTTCAGACACGGGGTATTTCTCTCTGGACCGGGGCTTGGCAGCTTGTAAGTTCACCCTTCACTGTCAAGCGGTTTTAATGATAACACTCCTTAAGCTTTCAAGTATATTTCTCTATGGATCCAACTCAGTGTTCCCATCATCAGGATGCTCCTCAGATTCGCTTGTCACTGCGAAAAAGTCTTCGTTCGGAAATAATTCTTTAAACAGCTGCAAAAGGAACCAGCCAAATGGCCGACAAGAATTAAAGAGAAATGCAAGGTAACAAAAATTATTGGTTTGCTACTCAAGGGACTTGTTTTTAACAACAGACAACAGTGAAGTACATTTCACAAATTACAAACCTTGGCATTTATTGAGCTCGAGAACAAATTACCTTTTCTGTTGCGTCTAGGATGTCATCATAATGCAGATGCTCATCTGGCATCGGAGTGAACCTGATGGAGTCATAAACACCGTGAAACTGCAATCAATGAATAATCATATTAGATGAAGATTAAAGGAACATAGTTCTCAAAGTTTGCGTACTCAATGTCTCAATCTGAAAGTGTCGTGGATCACCTAACAGAAAGGTGACCTTACATGCGATTCATTACATTATACTCCCTCCGTCCCAAGATAAGTGACTTGTATTACTTTTTGGGGTGTCCCACTATAAGTGACCTATTTCTATTTTTAGCAAAAAGTCACCTCTCTTACTTTATTCTCCACCTACTCTATTCTCCCTTATCTCCTCTACTTTTCCCTCTCTTACACTTTACTCTCTCCACTTTAATTTATTTAAATACCAATCCATAAATCTCGTGCCTAAAAGAAGTAGGTCACCTATCTTGGGACGGAGGGAGTATGTGCTACTATATGTTTGACGGAACAAATATTTTCACCCAACACAAGTGAAGACATTACATGTAATGATCATTCTAATGGAAGTGTTTCTTTGCCTAAAGACTACACTTGTTCCCATTGTTCACTACTTGTAACAATTGACGACCTATCCACTCTGATAATACATATCATAAAAGTCAATTATCCTGAAATTTAGAGCACCGTGTAGGAAACTCAAAAAGCCTATTACTTCAAAATCTCACTGGGAGCAAATGCAGACAATTGTAGAAGGGAATTAAACTTTACGAAGAAAAAAAAGTGAAGTACAAGAGACGAAACCTTAGTCAGATCTTGAATGTACAAGGCGCTCCAAAGCAAACAAGGTTTTTCTTCTGTGTGCTCACATAAATTATCTCTGTCATTGTTCTCAGGTGATGAAGATACAGCCATAGAGAACAGAGCATTTATGGCTGCATTTAGTAATTTCTTCCCTTCCACAGCATCATCACATACAGCTGACAGGTACGTCACAAACCTGGAATTCAGACACAATAACACGTGGAAGATGCTCTAGTTTTCAGTTTAAACAAATTTATTTAAGTCAAAAGAAAACAAATGCAGCACTAAAAAAGCTGATCTCAAAAGACCGTCGTAAATTAAGATTTTCATGACTAAGTGAGAAGAAAGTAACTCTGAGTCAATCGAGAATAACAGCATATTATGTTCGGGACTGGGTCATTTTTTCATATCCCACATTACTGCTCAGCTGCAATACACGGACTGATGTTATCTGTTCTGGGTACAGAGCTACACATTAAAAAAAATTAGCTCATGACATGTTTCGTTTGACAATGACAATTGTCAGCGCAACTGAATATAATAAGCTCACATCTTGGAGGAAAGAACACCAGGCAATTAGCAGCTTCTGGCTTTATAGAATTTCTTGGCAATGCAAATTCCCCGGGCAACCTTCCCTTCGGCATCTGAGGGGCTTTTATCATTAGAAATTTTCACCTCTACAACACGAGGTGAAGTTGTTGGAATCGCGAAAGAAGGAGCAAGAATCAGCTGAGGACTGGTTAGCTCCTGGCCAGATGCTAATCTAACACCTTGATAGGTACGCCCATCCTGTTAAAGAATCACATTACTAAAAGGGAATAAACATACATGTGCTCATAATATCATAATATGGAATTGCCCATCAGTGAAAATTCTGATTTTCACATATTAAACCAAACAGATATCAATCGAACCTTATCCATGAGCAGAGCAATTACAGGCATCCTTAAAACCTGTACAATAAATTAAAGAGATGGAAAAAAAATTAGGCTATCTAAAAAGTGCAAAATAAATAAAAGGTCTAACATTGGTCGCTGACTCAATAGTGTAAGCAAATAAAGGAATTGTTCATGAATTGCAATTTTAACTTCAACTTCAACATAAATCCTGATAAAAGTAAAATGGGGGTCTTGAAAATAAAATAACAAAACCTTCTGAAGATTAAGGGAAATATGCCAAAAAAGAAAATGGCAATATACAGATAGATGTTTTAGTAAAATTTCAGTAAATAGCAGCATCACAGAACACACTTGATTTAGAAAATTCAAACTACACTGCAGTGAACGAAGAATCTCACGGAAACATGGCTCATAAATTGGCAATCAGAGGACCTAAAATTAGCTTGAGGACAGCTAAGCTGAGAATAACAGATGCGTGGAGAAAAAATATTAAGATGTCTAAAAGCCAAAAACTGTGTCATTGTTTGTCAAGCCTTTGAAGGAAACTTAAGAGTACAAAATAACTTTATAGATACTTATTATTGATAAATCACATGTAACTTAGATTAACTTTTACCGCTCCATCAATACTATCCGACATTACCAATTCGACAAACTCTTATGCGTGTTAGTCTTCTACCTTTGTACACCACCAAATGAGCAGAGAAAGTATTGAAGTATCCAATATCATGAAACTTAATAAAAAATGCACCAAATAAAAGCTAGACTAGCTAGTGCACAAAAGATTTTGCTGCAAATAACAGAATCAGAAAATACGGCAATAGAGACAGTCTGCAGCACATAGAAAATATCAGCAAGCAACCGAAGAAAACGCATACCAAATGGCAACAATCAACTATGACAAACAGAGGTAACTATACTTACATAAATGCACCCCTTGACAGCAGCACAACGACAAAAAGCTTGAGAAAGTTCCCCTTGGCCATAAATGGGGTATATTATGGCACCATTTGCATTAGGAAACCTAAAAAGGTCGAGCAAAAACTGTCTAATTAAGGCCTTCACATCCTTTGATTCTTTGAGCTAATGCTTATTTTAACTATATCATCTGAAGTTGCAAAGTAACCTAATAGTTAGCTTATATTGGTAAAGACGCACCCTAACTCCCTCAGTACAAATAATGAGCATATATAGTGACTACTGACTACCAATTAATTCGTTAATTACGCTATCTGGTTGTTTATTGAATGATGACAAGACGTCAGAAAGCAAAGAACTACACAGCGAATTGGAAAAAGAATGATAATAAAGAGGGGCAGACAGGGCAATGAAATAAGAATATAGCATATGGAGAGGTGGAAATCAGGTCTTCTTTGGGCATGAAGTTAAATGCAAAACAACAATGCAGCCAAAGACACTGTAAAACGAACACGAGGTCTCGCATAAAAAGGGCTTGTCTTACTATCAAGTATCAAGTTCTATTTCAAAGCAGTTCAAACAACTACTTGACGGATGCTAAACAAGAACTCTAAACAATGTCAAATTGCAATTTTTAAAGGAGACATTAGCCTTAAAACAATAGTTATCCCACATGCAAAGGGTTTGTGTCATGGGAAAAGATCATTTACATATGTTCTCAGGAATGCACGACAAGCAAGTTAGCCTGTTTATATCTTGAGGACTTGACTATATAGTTTATTATAGTCTGCACTCTACAGACCCCACTTTCTCTACATTTCAGAATTTTCATATGGAAAAACATCTGGAAGTGCGCTGCAGATTGAAAATAGCTACCTTGGATTTTCCCTCTATCTAATTGGCAATGCCTACAACTGGATAACAAAAGACAAGTTCATAAATTATAATTTAGGAATATGGAATCTGCTTGAACAATATGGGTATGATTACAAGGTCCACTAGGGAATTTACAGCCTTCTAAAGAAACAAATTTCTCATACTAAACATCCCGAATCTTAGGCTGAGTTAATAAGACCAAATATCAGACACTTATCTACAACTTGACAATGAATGACAGGTTAAGTGAAAACTAGCTGGATCATCTACCATGCCATTAATACAACTGTTGCACTTTAAACTGCTTGCACACTAAATTCCTACAAAAAGGCAAAAGCACAAAGAGGTAAACAAAAAAATATTTTGCAGATAAGATGTCAAGCACTAACTCTTTGTCTTACTTTGAGGTATGCTTTATAGATCGTATTCAGATTAAATGATTATGTCATGAGGTAAGAAAAAGAGTTTATACACGAGAATTAGCTTTCTGGAATATGAACTGTTCTTCAATGATTGCAAGATTGCTCTTGAAAGCCCTAAGCGAAAAGGCAAGAACTGACCTTCCAATGGATGAGTGGTAAAGAGCGAGCCGATTTATCCCACTCTTAGTACTGATAACATCTTTACACAACTCCAAGTTTTCCTGATCATGATCAGCCCAGGCTATAGTGTACAATATAATCCTGGACAAAGTTATGGCAAGTTAAGAAGACTACAAACCAATTCAGTAGCCAACAGAGGGAATTCTGAACGGCTGATAAAGACTTATCAAACTATCCTGTTTTTAAGCAAAACAATCACAATTAAATTTAACCACTACGTAATGTTTTGGATTTGGTTGAACTAATAAAGCAGAACTTTCTTGTCACATGGAGACTGGAGAGTACAATCCGCTACCTATATCAAGCAATGCTGTAAAACATAACGATCTAGAAAGAGGTGAGAATATCGAAAGCAAATTCGGGCAGTTAATTGAGGATTCAATTTTGCCTATAATCAGAGCAATCAAAATAAACATACACAATAAGAAAACAAGTACACCATATAATTTCAAAAACTTGACCATAAACAGAGAATCTATCAGTAAAAGAGGAAAAATAAAGAGATAACTGAGGAATTGATGTATACGATTTGAGTTTCTGCGACAAACCCCTTTTGGTTAAGAACACCACAAATGGAATCTCCAAATCCTCCTCGGACCCGTTCGCGAAAATTCCCTGCACATGCTTAAAGAAGTTCATCAACTGATACTTCTCCGGCCCCAGCAAGCTCCGACTCTTAAAAATTGCGCTCCGGGAATCAGGCACACTCTCCAATTTTCCCTCTCCGCTGCTGACGAAGCTCGTATCCACGCTCTTGAACTCCATGTACTGATTGATTCCCGTCTTTAAAATCAATTCGATCATGGAATCAGCGCAGAGGAATGCGCGAGGGGCAACCAAGTCGACGCTGAATTTTCTGGAATTGTCGAGTGGCTCGGAGGAGAGTGATTTGATTTCGAGGTCGGAGTAGAGGCGGCGAGTTCCAAGAGGGACAGAAGCGTCATCATCGGAGGTTTGAAGAGGTGGTTGAGATGGAGATTGGGATTGGGATCGGAGGAAGGAGATGAAGTCATCGAGGGGGAGCGAAGCCGAGTGAGTGCCGTAGAAGGGATTGGGATCGAGGTGGAGGACAGTCTTTCCGGCGGCGGAGGCAGCGGCGGCGATGATGGACTCCGGGAGGCTGGTGTCGACAACAATAAGGTCGAAATTGGAGGGTTCGATAAGCGGATACAACATAGTTTCGTCCATAAGTGAGGTTGAGTTGAGAATTTGCCTCAGCAAGCTAAAAACACGCCTGCCAGTTTGTAGGACGAATTTCTTCTTTATGGTGGGAACACAGCAGCACATGTTGTGCTATTAAACGGCAGCGTTCCGCATCAATTGCCACTTCCCTTATTTTATTATAGTATAATCTTGGTTAATACAGTGTATTTATTTACTGCACTAATCTATCTACACTCCACACATATCAAATCAGAATTATTTATTCCGTGGTTGAAAAGGGAATTTACTTAAATATTACTACCTCCGCCCCTGAAAATTTGACACAGTTTACCATTTTAGTCGGTCTCTAAAAATTTGATACATTTCATTTTTTTATTATTTTTGATAGTGGATCTCATATTCCACCAATTCATTCCTATTCACATTTTATTATAAAACTAATACTTTAAAAATAAGATTTACATCTCACCAACTTTTTCAACTCACTTTCCATTATATTTCTTAAAACTTGTATCGGGTCAAAGGGTGTCAATATTTGGGAGACGGAGATAGTAATAATGTTTGTTAAACACTATTAACTTTGTTAACTAAAATTTATCCTTCAAAATTATTTTAAATATGACACTCCACAGTTAAAGCTTGTTATAATATGATTAAAACTTTATCATCATTTAAATTTAAATAATAAAATTAAAGTAGAGGAATGCTATGTTGAGCGCTCAGAACGAGCGCCGGCATGAGCGACGGTTTCTTTCATTCTTTTTTTCATTTTTTCTTTGGATTTTTTTAGTTTTAAATTATTTTAAATTCCTTTTACATTGTGAATTAATTCATTTTTCTACACAGATCATATTAAGTCAAAAACCATACGCACAGTTTTTTTTTATCCCAATTTCATCTGCTCAATTAATTCACTTCACTCTTTCTATCAATAATTTCTCCAAATTGAGATTCCATAACATTTTTTTTCCAAAATCAAATTCCACTACGCATCTCATATTGTAATTTCTCACTTCTAATATCAATAATCTCATATTTTGCAGAGAAATGTAAATCACACCCAGAAAAATTGAAATTCCCCAACGTTTTTCTCTCCAAATACAAATCTAGGTGGAATATCAAATTCAGATTTGGGGATAATGATTTCCAAAAATGGAGATTCAAAATTTGAGAACTAATCTAACTAGGGCATTCAAGGTTGTCTGTAATTGGCAATTGAAAACAAGAATTGAGCAAGAAAATTTAGGCACAAAATTGGAAGAGGGAATTGCAGAAAGAGAGGAAAAGAAAAAGAGAGAATGGATTAGATTGGAGAAGAAAAAAAACCGAAGGTGGGCATAGATAATTGGAGAGTGAGGCATAGAGAATTGTAGAAAGAAAAAAAGAAGGGTAGTGTAGAGAATTGAAGAAGGAAAGCGAGAATATTATAAGAGTGATGGTCACATTATGACCGGCCATAATTTTAAAATATTATTAAAATTCTGTGTAGTTAATGCTCAATTGTTGAAATCTATGCCTCTGGAGAGTAACAATTTTTTAAAGACTAATATATCCTCAAATACAATAGTGGAGTAATACTAGTAGAATATATTTACTTGTGTAGTAGAATATATTGTATTTGTATCTTATATAAGTAGTACTCGTATATTTGTATTCAACCAATAATACGGCAATTTGGACTTCAAATTCCATTCTTCATTCTTGAGATTGGAAAATCAATAAATCCAATTCTAAGGCACTTTAAAATCAATAAATCCAACTCTAATGAAAAAAAAAAATACTTTTTCCTAGTTATTTTCCAATGCCTATATTTAAAAAAACATTGAACCATACGCTTTAGTTACGTAATTTAATAATTTTGATCAATTTTAACTATACTAATCTTTAATTATTATAAAATTATTTAGTAATTAACATGCACTTATTTGTAAGCAAGCACGTACATATTTTAATTTGCAAAACGAGGCAATAAAAGTTATTCAGATTATTTAATACTATATATTGTATAATTAATTTTGAAGTCATAATAAAATATGCTCTTGATATTTCAAATCTATTATTAGTGATTACTTATGTTTAGCTCCACTTATTTAATTTAAACTAATTTAATTTATACTATAACTTATCCTATTATTAAAGTAACTTGTGAATAAAAAACAATTCAAATGTTATACTACAGATTAATTTACTGTTTAATTATAGTGAAATTGATACTATAATATAATAGTAATAATAATAATTTGTCAATATAATTCAAATTTAATTATTTACTAGAGTATATTTTGAATTTTATAACTAATTTTAAATATAATATATATTTAACCTTGGTGTTACTATATCACAGCCTTCCCACATGTTCTGGAACATAAAATTAATTATTATTTCTAAAATATAGGAGTATTAAAATCTTTGATTTCACAAGACTTTATCAATAATGTATACAAAATTAAATAATATAATGAAATTTACTTATTAATATATATACACAGTACTATCATTTATTAAACAAAAATTACACAACTTGAAAATTAAAATCTATAAAGGCATCTCCAAAGGTCAAATTCATTTTTGAGTATATGTCACACTAAAAAGTCATTGAAAAAGTGAAGGGAAAATTATTTTTTCAGGAAATGTAATGCTACAATTTAAATAAGGAATTTATACTCCATTTAACCTTGGCATTGTATCACAGCATGCTTACTAATAAGTAATAAGGAAATGTAATGCTACAATTTAAAAAATGTATTTCTTTTATTGCTATTTATTTTTTTTAAAATAATAGGGAATTAAATTTTGATCTTTAAGTAACTTGTAAAATTAATGAGTTAATGATGATTTAAAAGAATAAAAATAAAAGAACGACTAATTTTAAGATAGACTAAATGAGAATGGTGTTCACGGGTGATACTCGCATAAGATAGTAGTATACTACTAGCATAGTAATGTTATCTCTCCTTACAAAAATAATTGCATTGTCATTATTGTTTCCGATTGATCTTTCATTGAATAAATTTGGAATTATTAATTTTATTATTTAATATTATATTTAACTGAAAATTTTGGAATTACACGTTTCAAATAATGTTTTGAAAAAAATTGAATGTTTCAATTAATCTTAAATTGAATTAATAAATTCATTTAATTAATTTTAAAAACTAAATATTACAGTAAAACATTAAAAAAAATATTATCACGAAACAATGTACTATCATACTCCACATACATATAATTTAAAAAACATCTGAAGTAGATAAAAACTTAATGTTAAATTTAAAATAAGTTTTTTAAATAAAAGCACCGAATAAAAGCATCAAATATATGAAGTACAGTACATTGTAAGCTCTAATATTTTGGCATATATTTTTGCTTAAAACAAAACTACTTACCAAGAGAGATAAATAAGAGGAAAGTGTGGTTTTCTTGAAGTTTTGTTTTTGTTTTAGTTAATATGCCAATAGAGATTGGAATAATGCGTTTATGTTTTTTGACTTTTAGTAATTTGTTTTATATTGCGTGAATTAAATATTGTATATTGCAAAGATTTTAAATGCTAGTATGAAAGTATCTAAAATAAATAAATTATGATAAATTAAAACTTTAAGTAAAACTAACTTTATATCTTCATTTTGCCGTTTCAGTATTTCACGCCATTTCCAAAAAGTATATTAAAGAATTTTAATATTGGTAAAGGGTTGTTTAGTAAAAGTACATAAACATTAAATAGTGTTACTTAATTTCTGATCTATTTATTACATATAAAGACCATAATACCCTATTATGGCCAGCCATAATGTGACTGCATAGCTTTACCCATATTATATAAACAGAAGAAAAAATAAATGATTACGGGGGCGCTCATGCTTGCGCTCATTTTGAGCGCTCAACGGAACATTCCTCATTAAAGTATACTCCGTTCTCCTATAAAATTTGTCACGTTTATCCATTTTTGTCTGTCCAATAAAATTTATCACATTTCAATTTTTACTATTGAAAGTTGAACTCTATATTCCACTAACTCATTCTCACTAACATTTTATTAATAAAACTAAAACTCTCTCCGTTCCTTATAATTTTTCATCATTTAACCCGGCACGAATTTTAAAAAATGTAATAGAAAGCGGGTTGAAAAAGTTAGTGTGGGTCTTACTTTTATAAATTAGTTTTATAATAAAATGTGAGTGTGAATGAGTTAGTGGAATGTGGGGTCCACAATCAAAAGTAGTGAGAGGTGACAAATTTTTAGGAATAGACGAAAATGGAAATAAGGGCAAAATTTTCAAGGACGGATGGACTATATAAAAGTAAGACTCATATTCTACTAAGTTTTTCAACTCACTTTTCATTACATTTCTTAAAATTTGTGTCCGATTAAAGTGTGACAAATTTATAGGACGGGGGAGTAATATTTTTAATTAATAAAATAATTAAAAGAATAATGTTGTTTCTTATAGGGTAACCCAAACTTAATCCGATGCAACTCGTCAGGTTATGACCCAAACTTAATAAAGCTTGAGCTAAACTTATTAATTACCTAGGAATTTAAGTTGGATTATCGCGTCAGGAATTATCAAACCGAATATTAATAATTAAATACATAAAATTGAAATAAGGAATTATCAGACCGAATATTAGTAATTAAATACATAAAATTGAAATAAGCATACAAGTGAATACTATAAAAGTATGAAAGGTTAATAACTAAATAAATAATCCATAAATTTAATGAATTTGTTATTTGAATAAAACCTGATTCAACATTAATCACTTAAAGTACGGATTAGTTAACTGCTTAACGGAGCAGAGCTAGTATAAACCTATACAAAAGATTTGTAAGTTTTTAAGATGTTGAGACAAAATGCTAGCTTAAGTAATTAAATAAGGGGAAGTAGCAAATAAGTCATGGATACTTAACGTTTACAAGTGGTAATAGCTTAAAGAATAAAATAAGTGAAGTGGCAATTGAGGTAAAACTAGCGTTAACACCTGTGCTATGCACAAGATATAAAAGATAGGGTAAAAGATTTTTAAATTATGAAGATATATTAATTTAAATAAAAAATATGGAGTAAATAAGTATAAAAATATATTTAGGACTAATCAAAATAAGTATTTGTAATATTATAAACAACAACAAAAAAATATTTGTACAATTGTACTTCTCTCAAGCCATTCTCAATGAAACATTTCATATTATCACACCATTAATTGTATTTTATTTTAATATTTGATATGAGTGTAGTATAAAATAAAAGAAATAACAAAAGAGGAGATGTGTGGATGAAATAGAATAAGTCATACAAATAAAGAAAAATGTAATACCACTATTTACAAAAGAATAAAAAAAAGCAAACTATTTGAACGAATAAATAGTTCACCAGTTTCGATTAACAAAATCAACTCAATTATAACTATGTGTACTTCTAGTAATTCAAATATAAATATATTTATAAATTATATATATTGAATATAAATATATTTATAAATTATATATCTTGAATATAAATATACATTTATAAGTAATTTCAACATATTTAATTAAACTAATATATTATATATAAAATTGTATATTACTATACGCAACAACAATTAATGTTATGCAATATTGTTCTTTGTTTGATAATGATATTAATTTAGTTTCATTTGATATCATTATTTGTTGGTGTTTCATAATTACTTAATTTAGCCACATTTGAATTCAATATAAACATATTTCAAAATTATGAGAAGTAAAAAGAATAGAAATATGAGTAAATAAAAAACAATTCAATCTATACAACACTTAATATAATTACACTATGATTTAGATTCCTATACAATCTAAGTATAGAACAATTAAATGGAGTGAGACACATTATAATTTTTTTGTATCTAACCTTTTGCAATATATTTTTCTTAGTTATTTATTTTTAATTAAATAAAATATGGGTTATAAATTAGTTAGTATTTGTACTTGGACATGCAGAACGAATTCGTATGAGTATGCTTCCTAAATGTCTAAACAGAAGTAAAACAATTAAATAATTTATAGCCCAAACAATGAGCCCAACAACTAAATAGGCGTGAAAACCTATTATTTCAAAATCACGTTTAAGATTAGATAGGGCAGCGGCGCCTCTGTCACTATTGGTCTCACTGTTTTCCGCTGGCAATGGCGTTGTCGGCCGCCTATCATATCTCTTTCTCTTCTTCTCGCGGTTCCACCTCTCGGCCACCGGCTTGAGGACTCCTCCACGCTACCCAACCGACGTCGCTGGTCATCAGCCCCTCTCTCTCGTAACTCTACTAAATTATAATTTTATGATATATAAAATATAGCACTGAAATTAAACTCTATTCGATTGAAAGATTATCAAATTTCCAAAATTATATACTACTAAAATCTAAATCATAGAATCTAACATAAGCCCAATAGCCCAAATAGCAACAAAAACCAATACTCATCAAACCCTAATAAATGACTATGGTTTTAACCGGATTCCTTATTTCATTTCCTTCTCTCTCGCCGCCTCCCCTCACCCGCCTGCACAGCCGCGTCGCCGGCAAGTGATCTCGGCGCTTCCCTCCTTTCCCTCCTTCCCTCATTTCCTTTTCTCTTCCCTCTAATCGGTGGAATAGCTGAACGCCGCCGCCGGACACCACCTCAGTTCCGCATACCCACTAAACACCCGTCTCTCGCTCGCTGCCTTCCTCCCTAGCCTGCACAGTAGCGTCGTCGGCGAGCGACGCCGGCGCTTGCTCTATCTCTTTCCTCTCTTCTCACCTTTCTCCCTCATCTCTCTCTCTCTTTTTACGCCACAACCACGACTGCCGTTTGCTTTGACGCCGGCGATGATAGTTGCGACTTGGAGCTGTCGCCGACTGCAATAAAAAAACCAGACAATTAGTCTTCTAAAATGGAGATTCAATTAATGGTGTGGGTATATATTACTGTTTATTCTTATTTGAGAAGCCACTATTGCTCAATAGGAGCTGCCTTTTTTCTATCCAATGGTTATCATTTCTCAAAATGACCAAAAGGATATACAAAATAGCTTCACATTTTCCCTCCAAAAAGGATAAAATTGTCTTTTCACCAAACTGTCACTTTAGATTAGTAAGATGCTGCCGTTTAATAGCACAACATCCCTTGTTGTGTTCCCACCACAGCAGGGGATCCACTCCCTGTAAAAGATAGATAAAATAAAAGAAAAATAAAATTAAAGATGGTGAAATATGATCTTAAATGATACTTTCATTAGTGTGGAAGCACCCGTGGCATAGTTCACCCGTGGCATAGTTCTTGAGCTGTTGTGGTAGAGGATCGTTCTTGGTTAGCTGTAGGACTAAGATGGTCTTGCAGCCTTCTAACAAACATCTATTCATTGGTATGAAGAAGATTAAGATGTGTGAAGTGTGCTTTCTGGTTAGACTGTGTGCACAGTAAGGAATAACAAGCTTTCTGGGTCCAGCGAATCCACTAGATCACGGGGTCTAGGAACTCACGGAACGTTGGAAGATCTCAGTCGTCGGACACCAAAATACCTCTTCAAAACCCTCAACCACATATACTAAAATTAGCACAGGGAAGTAGGGATCGATCCCACAGAGATGAATGCGCAATAAACATGTTCAAGGACTCGGAAACTATTTTTAGGTTGGCTGCTGCCATGCAATTTGGGTTGAGGAAATTAAACTAGACTTGGTAATTGAGATATGCTATTCTAACAACTGGATCGAAAGAACTACTTCCTAAATTTACCTAGACCTGGGAAAACAACTGACGGTGGGGACCATTTGCTGAAAAGGTAAAGTACGGATGAAAAGCTGGAAAACAACTAACTAAAGTACTAACTAACAGCGACATCATCTTCTCCAACAATTTGCATAAAAGAAAACAGTAAAAACAGAGGTAGGACGTGAATCGAAACGAAGCAGGCTGAATTTAAAGCAATAAAACGAAGAACAGTTAAAACTAAGGCATCTCTACGGCTACCAGACGAAGTAAAATTTAAAGAGAGCAGAAAGTTCAAAATCCATGCACAACTCGGTTTCCCTTGTTCAGATCCACACTTCAGATGCTAAATCCACTTCGGATCCAAGCATCCGAAACAAACTCCGACCAAAATTATATCCATAACTAAAGATTCGCCGATCCACCATAGATCAACAACAACAGCACAGATCCACAACCTATTTCCCAGATCAAGCACAAAAACATCCAAAACAGAGAATAACATTCAACTTCTGAAATAAAACCTCAAAAACACAGAATCAACGTAAATCAACACAAAATAAACACCATCATGACGTAAACTAAATGTATAGATAACGGTAAGTAGCAAACAACCAATCGACTTCAGAAACGTTGAAGTTCGACGGAATAACAGTGCAAAAACTGAATGTAAACTGATTGTATCTTCGCCTTCCATGAGGACGGTGTTACCACTGACTTTTTCCGAAGATGAAACCCCTAACTACCCCAGAATTCCCATTTTCCCCAAGTGTGTATGAGTGTGTGAGCTGAGAGCAAAATCATGTATATTTCGTGCGCTGCATGCTCCTCTTTATATAGGCATGAAAGTAGGTCTAGCAGGGTGTGAATAGTCTTCGTTACCCTTAGCTTGGACTTCCTTCATCTAGCCCTTTTTTTTTCTCTTAAATTCTGCTCACTTCCCTTCGCTTTCCTTCGCCGGTCCACTGCATTGAGCTCTTCCTGGACCTAGCGATTTCCTTCACACACCTGGCTTAAAAATTGTGTTAGACCCAGTAAAAAGGTGATTTTTCACCACATAACCGATGCATGAAATTAGCCACCTGGCTTAAAAATTGTGTTAGACCCAGTAAAAAGGTGATTTTTCACCACATAACCGATGCATGAAATTAGCCTTATCAAACTGCTCACACTTAAACCATACTTGTCCTCAAGTATAAAGACAAGAAAAAGGAATAAGGCGAATTTCAACGCATGGTTATCCCCTGACCGACTCCCTAGATTCTAACTTAACACAGACTCCTAGACCTAGACATAACTGACGCACAAATAACAAACACTTAAAATAAATGAAAACACATAGACACATATGCATGAGCTAGCTTCAACCTTTAGGCAACCGTCCCTACAAGATTAAGGTCAATCCAATAGGCTGCACTTCTCCAAATTGACCCCTTCCCCTCTTCTACCTAACCAATCTGTCAGTTCGTCAAGATAGCCTTTACTTCCCTAATTATTGGAATCACTCGATCACTCATTCCTCACCAGGGATGTTAGGATCGATTCTCTCATAAGTTATTGCCATACCACTGAAGCGTCGTGTTATGAAAGTTTTCTCCTTTCTACACTTCGTTCCCCCCTTTTTTATTGGGTCAGGTTACTATTGCTTCCTGCCCTTAGACATTTTTCTCCTGGACTTCGTCCAGCTTATATCTCCTCTTTTTCATTCATTTTTTTCTTTTTTTCCTCTCTGGACTTTGTCCAGCTTATTCCTCCATTTTATTTTTTTCTCTGGACTTTGTCCAGCTTATAACTCCTTTACCTGGACTTCGTCCAGCTTATACCTTCATAACCCAATTTCCCTATTTTTCTCCTTCATGACTCTTCTCCCTAAGCATTCAGTGGCGGCCCCATTTACATGTGTTAGCTCAAAATTGTTTTAGGCTTGTAACTCGCTCTTATAGTGGGGCTTCACAACTAAGTCAGCTAAGGCATCTTCTATCATTCTTACTTCATCCAGATTGACCTCGGCTTATTAAAGGAAAAGGCTTCTAAGTTGAAATACATCCTATCTTCAATTACTCTCACTAAGGAGATCATGCCGTATTATATTCACCAGCTCATGCGACACAAACAAAACCTAGACTTAACGACTCCTAACATGCTGAACAAATACACGCATTGACTCCCCTCCCCCTCCCACTTCACTCAAGCTTGTCCTCAAGCCATCGCCGTGAAGGGGGGAAATAGGGTAGTCAATTCCACACACAAGAAACAAATAATAACCATATAAAACTTCTCACACTTAGACCGAGCATCGGGCTAAGTGGGAGAAGACACAATAAAACAGAAAACATAAACTTAGACCAAGCATTGGGCTAAGTGGGAGAAGGTAAACACATATAGCAATTATTAGCAGAGACACAGACAATAACAAAGACATAAAAAAACAAAATTAACGTAAAGCAGAAAATAAAAGTTACTTGGTCATGGGGGTGATTCACTTCTGGGTCTGGCTCCCTCGAGAGCCAGAATGGGGTGGGATTCTGGGTCGAGTTATCTTCACTTTCTTTTTCGCCGGCAGCTCGGGCTCCTCTTCTTCCTTCTCTTGCTGAACAGATACTGGTGTCTTTAACATCAGGGACTTTGATTTGGATGGGAATAACACTGGCTTAGACGCGGATGGGGTAACCACTTGTTTGAGCTTGTGTGGGGGTTGCTGGAGGGAAGAACTGCCTTGGACGGGTTGCTTGACCTCGCTGCTGGACCCAGGAAGCACCTTCGACTGGGTCAAGGGGAGTGTCTTTTCCAACCATTTCAACATTTTCATTATCAGCTCCACAGCCACCGTCATCCGTTCATTCTGCTTGGAGGACTTCACCGCCAAGTCTGCAATGTTCCCCCGCAGTGTCTTCACCTCTTCACGGTTCCCGCTCAATTATTTCCTTATCCCTCCGAGCTCTCTCACCATCTCCTTTCTCATCACTTGCATTTCCTTCCTCATCTCCTGCACATCCTTCCTCAGCTCCTCGACCTCTTCACTGGGCACAGGCTCCACCGCCCCCGTCTCCGTTTTCACCTTGTATCCTACCTCGTAGAAGAAAGTCTGTTTGCCGTGAGCTTGGAGCAACCCTTTGTTGAAAAAGTATTCAACACTGAAAGTCTCCGGGGGCTCGCACATCTCGACCAAAGGAGCGGTTTTGGCTATCTTTATGTCAATATTCCGCTGGAGGTAGGCGCCTAGGAGATGGCATGTATAATATGTCGAGCAGGGTTGCTTGTCATTTGATGACATGCTTGAGCCAACCAGTAGCCTAGATGCACCTTTACACCTTTCGCCATGCACCAAGTGAAGTAGAGGTCGGTCGTTGTCAGAGCTGAATTCGCAGTTCCCATTAGGTTGTAGCTGATAAACGTCTGGGCGAATCGGAGGATGCGGTCTTCAATGTGAGAGGCCTTGGAGTAGCCGGACTTGAACGCCCCCGCCTTGGAGTGGGTAACCAGCTCCCATGCGGCCTGCACTTTAAATCCTGGCGTGTTCTTCAGTACGCCGACCATCCTCTCGTTCCAGATACCTGATAAGGCTAATTTCATGCATCGGTTATATGTGAAAAATGTTATAATTTGCTGGGTCTAACACGTTTCCTAAGCCAGGTGTGTGAAGAAAAATCGCTAGATCGAGGAAGTGTTGAAGGAGATGGTCTAGCGAAGGAAAGGAACGAAGTGAGCAGGATTTAAAAGAAAAGAAGGCGTGACAGAGGAGTCAATAGCTGAGGGCAACAAAGTCTTATCTATACCTCGCTGGGCCCCACTCCAACGCCTATATATAGAAGAGCATGCAACGCACATCATATCACTTTTTTCACTCTTCTTAGCTCACACACATTACACACACTTGGGAATGGGAGATCTGGGGTAGTCGGGTACGAAAGGTTACTTTCTTTAGAAGTTTCGCGGTTGGCAACACCGTCCGAGTGTGGACGAAGATACAATTCCTTTTAATTTCAGTTGTTTTGCTCGTTTTTGCTGTCGAACTTCACTTTTGGGAGTCGACCTGGTTGTTGATGATACTTATTGTCTTTCCGCTTTGTTGATTTGCGTTTAGCAGTTGAATTTCAAGTCGATTTGCGTAGATCTCTCTGCTGGTAGTTTATTTCTACAAGTATTATGTCGATCTCTGTTTTATTTTGATGTTGTGGTGTTTGATATGGGAATTTGGTGATAGATCTGTGGTTTATTGACTGTTTGGAGGTTTTTGTTCGAATCTGAAGTGATGAAGTGTTTCTGTTGGTTGGAGTTCGTGTTGGACGCTTGGATCCGGAGTGGATTTAGCGTCTGAGGTTGGATTCGACGTGAGAAAAGAAAGTTGTTAGATGGATTCGAGTTTTCTTCTTGTTTTCTGTTTTGCTTCGTCTAGTGTCTGCAGATCTGTTTAGTTCTTCGTTGTTTATGCATAAATTTGATTTAAAATTAGTTTGCTCTGTTTTGATTTCGTTCATGTTGAATTTCTTATGAGTTTTACGCAATTTGGTTGTAGAAGACGATGTCGCTGTTAGTTAGTACTAGAGTTAGTTATTCTGCCAGCTTTTCGTACGTACTTCTGCTTTTTCAGTCATGGTCCCCACAGTCGGTTTGTTTCCTAGGTCTAGTAGTGAAGTAGTTTTCTTAGATCAAGTGTTGAGCAGTTAATTTCCTTTGCAACGTTCTCTTATAATTTCGCCTAGGTCTAGCTGTTAGCTTAGGAGTTTTAAAGATTCCCAAGTCAAGTTTAATTTGTTTTCCTCAACCCAAAAAAAAATGCGTGGCAGCAGCCAACACCAAAAACACACCCAAATCCTTGAACATGAGTATTACGCATCCTTCTCTGTGGGATCGATCCCTACTTCCCTATACTAGGTTTAGTAAAGTGGTTGAGGGTTTTTGAAAGAAGTGCTCTGTGTGTCCGACGACCGGGATTTCCTGCGACCAACGAGTTCCTAGACCGCGTGATCTAGTGGATTTGCTGGACCTAGGGAACCTGTTATTTCCTTTTGAACACACTGTACGCAACAGAGAGACACTTTTCAAATGGCGCCGTTGCCGGGGATGGATGGCGTTTGTTGTTATTTCATTTAAGGATTTGGAGTAAATATTTTAATTTCTGTTATTTTCTTTCTCCTTGACAGTTTATGAAAGCAGGCTTCCAATCTGGAAGTTGGGCAAGCTCATCTGGATCAGGGAGTGGCCAATACAAGTGGCGAGTCAAGGAATCTACATCTACCATCACCACCAGATCAGGATTGAGGACGGAGGATCCATTCCCGTTCGAGTCAGAAAGTGAAAAGGAGTGGAATTCGTCGACAGAGGAGAACCCAGGGTCATCAACAGAACCAGAGCATTCCGAGACCGAGGAGGAGAAGGACCCAGATATGGCTCATCTGCTAGATCCCGATCCGGAAATAGGGTCGCTCACCGCACATCTTGACGGTGAACCCGCTCATGCTATAGTCTCGAACCAACGACGGAGGTCGATCGATATCAAGACAAATGTACTTGGAGTTCTGCCTACTTTCTCTGGGCGTAGGAACGAATGCCCCTATGAATTTTTGAACGAGTTCAGTAAACTATGCAGCATTCAAAAGCGACCCAACGAGGCAACAGAGGAGGACTACCGTCTTCGAGCAATTCCGTTTGCTCTCAAAGGGGAGGCGAACACTTGGCTGCTAAGGCTTCCACCGGACTCGATTAACACGTGGAAGGATTTTAAACTGGAATTTCTGGATTACTTTTTTCCATCCAACAAGACGAATGCCTTGAAGAAGGAGATTCAGGAGTGCAAACAAGAATACGATGAGTCTCTGAGTTCTTATTGGTCCCGTTTCAAGGGGCTGTTGGATGCTTGTCCGAACCACAGGATGATAGAAGCGGAGACTTACTATCTGTTCTACGAAGGTGCAAACCCTGAATCAAAGGACTTGATGAACTCCTCGAGCGGGGGAAATTTTACCAAGAATAAGGCAAGTGAAGCTCGGGAAACCTTGGGGAGACTGATCGAGGCAAAGAAGGCCTATGATAACCCGCGAAGCATATTGAGGAGAGGATCAGCTAATGCAGTGATGGATCAAGAAGACAAGAAGGTGGAAGATAGGATCGATAAACTGGAAAAGGCCTTGCTAAATGCAATTGAGAAATACAATCCGCATGCTCCAGTGGAAATTGAGAAACCCCCTGGTCAAGAGGAAAGGCAACTTCAACCATACTACAGTCAGCCCTGCGAAGGGGAGTGTCAAGCTCAAGCAAATTCGATGGGAAGTTGGAATCCCGATGGAAGTTGGAATCAAGGAAGACAGAGGGACGCTCCATGGAGGACTCACCCAAACTTCAGATGGACTGACCATGATCAAGGCCAGCCACCTCCACTTCAGCTCACGAATTATGCACACCCTCCGGAGAGGCAGTCCAACTGGTCAGGGAAAGGTCAAGAGGGACAATTGCAGCTGGGGTACAGGAATCAGGACCAAACTAATTGGGGAAACCGAAATCAGAACAATCCAGGGAGTTCCTATGTGCCACCTCATCAGAGAAATAATCAAGGACACTACCAGAATTCCCAACCAAATCATCAAGGGAATCAAGGGTCTGGTAGCCAGTACAATAACCATCAGGGAAATCAAGGGTCGAATAACCAATACAACAATCATCAAGGCAACTATCGTCAGAACCAAGGTCAAGGACCAAATTCTGGTCAATTCAACTCCAGACCACAGCGGAGTTTGGATGACATGGTCCATGATCTAGTGAATTCACAGCAGTTCATGCAAGGTAACCTACACTCCAACAATGACATGGTGCACAAGTTACAAGATGCTCAGTCTGAACATAAAGCCGCCATGGACATGATGGCAAAACAACTTTCCCAGATCGCAGTTTCCTTGAATGAGATGCGAGGGAATGAAGGCAAACTTCCTGCCACCGTCAAACCGCCGGACCGAGCAAACATTAGTCAAATCACCTTGAGGTCTGGGCGGGGTTATGAAGGGCCGACGTTGGAAATTGATGAGGAAGTGCCTATGCAAGCTAGTGAAGGGAAACAGAGTCAGCAACATCAAGAGGAAGGCGCTAGACCGAGGGAGATCCTTGTTCAGAGAGACCTCCAGAAGGGAGATTTAGGGGGATCCCTACCTCGATCGAGGGACCCGTTCTTCCTAGACCCCGAACCTGAGGAAGTGAGTAAGGAAGGAAACAAGGGAGTTGATGAAACCCAGGCTGGGACTTCCACAAATGCAGTAAAGCGAGCAAAACCATTTCCATATCGTGGGGAGGCGAAGAAGAAAAAGGATGATACAGAGGATCTCATGGAGATTTTCAGCAAGTTGGAAATCAACCTGCCATTCTTGCAAGCCTTGAAAATGCCCGCCTTCAGTAAGTTTATCAAGGAGTTTATTGCAGGGAAGACCAAGCCAGATGGGAAGATTGTGATCGGGGAGACTGTGTCTGCTGTGATACAAAAAAGAAGGATGCCCTCAAAATGCACCGACCCAGGTATGTTCACATTACCCATCTCTCTAGGGGATATCAAGGTTGAGCATGCTATGTGTGATCTAGGGGCGTCAATAAATGTTTTACCACTTTCGATCTATAAGAAGTTGACTGGGGTAAGAATGGTTGCTACCAAGGTAGTGATCCAGTTAGCAGATAGAACTTGCATTTGCCCTGAAGGAGTGTTGGAAAATGTTATAGTCAAGGTGCATGATTTTCTATATCCTGCTGATTTTTATGTGATCAAGATGAATGATAATGAGTCTGCTGAGTCCAGTGGGGTACTTTTAGGGAGACCATTTTTGCGTACTGCTAAGACCATTATCGATGTTTTTGATGGAACAATTTGCTTGGACTATAATGGGGAAAAGTATACCTTTAGCATAGATGAGGGGATGAAAAGGCCTTTAGATGTTGAGAATCTCTATGCTATTGATGTTATTAACCCTTTGGTCCAAGAATATCTTGAGACGGAATTGATGCAGGAACAAATCGACAACTCGGAGTTGAGCCATTCGATTGACAAAGAAGTTGTGGGATGGTGTGCAGCAATGAACACAGCAGAATTAACAGATGAAGAACTCACAGAGGCCATTATGGAATTCTGCAGAAGCCCTGAATCAGCTAGATCTAAGGGATCAGCTTATGTGGCTAGTCTGGAAAAATCTCCTGGGTCTGGGAAGGAGACCTTACCAGAAATTACAGACAAAAATCCCTTGCCCCAGGAGACGAATGGAACAAAAAAGGAGCTGAAGACACTTCCACCGGGCCTCAAGTACGCTTACTTGGAGGAGGATGAGACATTTCCGGTAATAGTCAACAGCAACTTGACCAAGGAGCAAGAGAAGGAGTTATTGGAAGTCATCAAAAGAAACAAGAAAGCAATAGGATGGACTCTCTCAGATTTGGTGGGAATAAGTCCGGATCTTTGTATGCACCACATTCGTTTAGAAGAAAGTGCGAAGGCTCATCGAGATGCACAACGGAAGCTGAACCCGAACATGCGAGAGGAGGTCCTAAAGGAGGTATTGAAATTGCTTGCTCTAGGGATCATCTACTCCATTCCTGACAGCGAGTGGGTCAGTCCTGTTCATATGGTACCAAAAAAATCAGGAATACAGGTTGTCAAGAATGAGAAGAATGAGTTGGTACCCACCAGATTAGTGACAGGATGGAGGATGTGCATCGACTACAGGAAGTTGAACGAAGCCACAAAGAAGGATCATTTTCCTTTACCTTTCATTGATCAGATGCTGGAAAGACTGGCAGGCAAACAGTACTTTTGTTTCCTTGATGGATACAGCGGCTACTTCCAAATCTACGTTAATCCAGAGGACCAAGGAAAAACCACATTCACGTGCCCTTTTGGTACATATGCATACCGAAGAATGCCATTTGGATTGTGTAATGCACCGGGAACTTTCCAACGGTGTATGATGAGCATTTTCTCGGATCTGTTGGAAGTATGCATTGAGATATTCATGGACGATTTCACTGTATATGGGAACTCATTTGATACTTGTTTAGCCAGCCTTGATCTAGTGTTACAGAGATGCCAGGAGAAGCATTTAGTGTTGAACTTCGAGAAGTGCCACTTCATGGTGACTGAAGGCATTGTCCTGGGTCACGTGGTTTCTGAGAGGGGTATTCAGGTAGACAAAGCAAAGGTGGATGTGATATCAAAATTACCATACCCTACGAATCAAAAAGAGGTGAGAGGTTTCCTAGGCCATGCAGGGTTCTATAGGAGGTTTATCAAGGATTTTGCAAAAATCGCGCAACCACTCACTCGGTTGTTACATAATGATGTGGAGTTCGTCTTTGACGAAGGATGCGAAAGGGCGTTCCAGTTGCTTAAAGATAGGTTAATATCAGCACCAATTATCAGGGCACCAGACTGGAGCCATCCTTTCGAGATAATGTGTGATGCGAGCGATTTCGCTGTGGGAGCTGTCCTAGGACAGAAAATTGATGGAAAAAGTTATGTGATCTTCTATGCTTCCAAGACGCTGAATCAGGCTCAGAAAAATTATGACACCACGGAGAAGGAAATGTTGGCTGTCGTATACTCGTTTGAAAAATTCCGACCCTATCTCCTTGGGTCGAGGGTTATAGTCTTCACGGATCACGCGGCGATTAAGTACTTGCTGGCTAAGAAAGAGTCTAAGCCGAGATTAATCCGTTGGGTGTTACTCTTGCAGGAGTTTGATTGGGAAGTAAGAGACAAGAAGGGAACGGAAAATAGAGTGGCTGATCACTTGAGCAGAATACATCAGGGGGAAACAGAAGAGGCCATACCCGATGCCTTCCCCGAGGAGCATTTGTACCTTCTGGAGAAATTTCCTAGACCACCTAACTGGGAAGCAGTTTTGGCTTTGACCGGTCTAGGGGAATCGGATAAGGGGAAGCGCACACTGAATGCAGAACCATGGTTTGCCGATTTAGCCAACTACTTGGTCACGGGAGAGATGCCAAGTTCAGACGAGATTTCCCGGGCCCAGAGGATGAAGATTAGAAGTGAAGCTAAATATTACTTTTGGGACGATCCTTACCTGTGGAAAATGTGCTCAGATCAAGTGATTAGACGCTGCATTCCCGAATGGGAACAAAGAGATGTGTTAATTCATTGCCACACGTTAGCATGTGGAGGTCACTTTGGACCAAGGAAGACAGCGAGGAAAGTCTTGGACAGCGGTTTTTATTGGCCGACGCTAAATAGGGATGCTTTTGAATTCTGCCAATGTTGCGAGAGGTGCCAGCAGACGGGGGGAATTTCAAGAAGAGACGAGATGCCTCAGGTCCCAGTGATAGTGTGCGAAATTTTTGATGTGTGGGGAATGGACTTTATGGGACCGTTCCCATCGTCTTGTGGGAATACATATATATTGGTTGCAGTAGACTATGTGTCTAAGTGGATAGAAGCTAAGGCCACCATAACATGTGAATCGAAGGAGGTGGCAAAATTTTTGAAGGCCAATATTTTCAACAGATATGGAGTTCCTCGGGCCATCGTCTCGGATCAAGGAACTCATTTCTGTAATCGCACCATCGAGGCTTTGATGAAGAAATATGGTGTTCACCATAGAGTGTCGACTCCTTACCATCCTCAGTCTAATGGCCAGGCAGAGATTTCTAATCGCGAGATCAAGGCGATATTGGAGAAAACAGTTAATCCGTCAAGGAAGGACTGGAGCAAGAGACTCGGGGACGCATTGTGGGCTTACAGAACTGCTTTTAAAACGCCTATTGGAATGTCGCCTTACAGACTTGTGTTTGGCAAGATGTGTCACTTACCTGTTGGTATTGAGCACAAGGCGTACTGGGCAGTGAAAGAAATGAACATGAAGCCGATAGCTTGCGAAGAAGAAAGGAAGTTACAATTGCAAGAATTGGAGGAACTTCGGCTGGAGTCGTTTGAGTCTGCCATGTGGTACAAAGAAAGAACGAAGTTATGGCATGATAAAAATCTCCGGGTCAAGGAACTTCATGTGGGACAGAAGGTGCTCCTTTTTCAGTCTCGGCTCAAGCTAATGCCAGGGAAACTGAAGTCTAAATGGATCGGCCCATATACCATCATCGGCATCCGAGCAAATGGAGCAGTGGAGATCCAGGGAAGTGCTCCAAACTCTGTTCCTTTCCTTGTAAACGGTCATAGAGTGAAAGTCTATAGGGATAATTCCGAGTTGTGTGTTGTGGACGAAGTTCCACTACATGCACTCCCTACTATCGCCTAAACGGACGGGGGAAATTTCCGATGAATTCCTGGGTCAAGGAGTAAGTTAACAATTTTGAAAATACAAACTGAACCAGGGAATCTCGGAAATACAAAAAGTGTGTAAATAGTTTAATTGCTTTTTAAACTTAGAAAATCCAAAAATATTTTCGAAGCACCAGACTCCAAAGGGAACCGATATTTTATGCTCTAACCTTGACCTAGGAGTCTGGAGCCTTCATTTCTTTGTTTTGTAGGACATGGTCGAGGGAATTAGCTAGAGAAGAACCTGAGGGAAGAAGTCAAGGGAAGTCTGGAGGAAGGAGTCGAGGAGGGAAAAAGATATTTTGAATTTCAAATTCTGGCCGATAATTATGGAAGTTGTACGGTTGCTTACATCATGCCTGCAACCGCACCATCTTTTCACCAGAAAAGCAACCGTCGTCCTTCTCTCTCCAATTATCCCCAAATCGACGAAAATCTGATTCACTCTCCCTTCTCTCTAATTTCGTTCTCTCTCTAAAAAACTAAACCCTAACCAAATTCGACCAGTTTTTCTCTCATTTTTCAGATCTACACCGATGGATTCTACCCAAAGCACTGTGTACGACCCAACCTTGCTGGCAGAGTTGACGCAGAAGGTGGGGAGCGTCGAGAAAGCAAAGGAGGTGTATGCCCTATTCGCCGCTAGCCTGATGCCGTCTGCGCCGGTCGCACCACCACTGACGATTCCGGCAGACTCGGCTGCACAACCGGCGAATCTTCCTGAAGAAGGACCGCGAGATTCTACATCTCCACATGCAGAAACCGCTTCACAAAAAGCGGAGGAAGAGGGGGCACCACACGAACGGGCGGAGGGTGATGAACCGGCTCACGACGAGACCATGGTGGAGACAGAAAGGCAAGAAACTGAGAACCCTAATCTTGAGGGTAGGGAAGTTTGTGAGGGGGAAACCCCTATTTCTGATGAAGTTCGTAAGGGGGAAACCCCTGTGTTAGATGAAGTTGCGGAGGGGGTAACCCCTATTGTGGATAATGTGGTTGAGGGGGAAACCCCTGTGTTAGAAAAAGTTGCGGAGGGGGAAACCCCTGTGTTTGAAAAGGTTGCTGAGGGGGAAACCCCTATTTCAGAGAAAGTTGCAGAGGGGGAAACCCCTATGGAGACGGGGGATGAGACCCCGGTTGATTTCAGGGGTGCGACCCCTGAGTTCGTGGAAGAGGGGGCAACCCCAGGAGATGTCAGGGGGGAGAACCCCATTTATATTGAGGGGGCAACCCCAATGTTGGTTGGTGAGGGGGAAACCCCAGAAAAGCTTTTAGAGGAATCAGATCTACCTACAACTGGAGTACCGGAGCCCGAGGGAGGGCTGAAACTGATTGTGGACCTGGTTGATGACCAGGAAGAAGATGTGCCCAAGGTTGATGAGAGGGCAGAAAGGAGGCGCACCAGGAGGAGCCTCCTCGATGAAGTCGATGACTTAGTGCCTGACGCAACAGAGGCAGAGGAGCGCCGCTTGGCCAAGGAGAAGGCAAGGAAAGGAAAGGCGGCGGCGACCTCATCCACCCGGTCTAGGAAAGCTCCCTCCGTCCAGGAGGTCGAGGAGACCCTTTCCCCTGTAACCGAGGAACCCTCTGTCGAGGAACAAGACGAGCCCATCCCTGAACCCAGCTATGACTCTGAGGAAGCTGAAGAAGAGCCGATTCCAGGACGTTTGGAAATCTGGCTGACTAAAGAATTGCTAGAGGAGATGAGGCAGTTCGACGACCAAAAGAGGATCGCAGTGTACAAGGAGAGGTGTAGCGCCGGGAAGATGGCCAAGTCAGGGAAGCAGTACAGCTCGAGGGAGCTTAAAATGATTGCATGTGATAAGGAATTCCGCGCCTGTATCCAAGCGATAGGATTTGAGTGGCTGTTGCAGCACAGTCAGGAGAGGGTGCCAGTGGATCTAGCAAGGGAGTTTTTCTCCACTTTTCGTTTAAAGAATACCACTGATCTCGACGCGGATTCTATCACGTTCAGGCTTTTCAATCAGGAGTATGAGTTGAGCATTAGGGAGTGGTCTCTGCGGATGGGGTTGTTTACCCAGGCCGAGGATGAAGAGGGGGCGTGGAATGACAGGATGGTTGGAATGCCGAAGAACACGCCTGGTTTCAAAGTACAGACGGCATGGGAACTGGTCACGCACCCTAAGTCGGGGGCGTTTAAGTCCAGCTACTCCAAGGCCTCCCACATTGAAGACCGGATTCTCCGCTTTGCTCAAACGTTTGTCAGCTATAATTTGATGGGTAGCGCGAATTCAGCTCTCACCACTACCGACCTCTACTTCACATGGTGCATGGCGAAAGGTGTTAAGGTGCACCTCGGATATTGGCTGGCGCAGGCGTGCCACCAAATGACGAGCAACCCTGCGCGTCATATGTACACCTGCCACCTCATCGGCGCTTACCTCCAGAGAAATATAGAAATGAAAATTGCCAAGGCCGCTCCGTTGGTAGTCATGTGCGAACCCCCAGAGGTGTTTAGTGTTGATTATTTCTTCAACAAGGGGTTGCTGCAGACTCAAGGCACCAAGACTCTCTTCTATTCGTTGGGAGACAAGGTGAAGGCAGAGCCGGAGGAAGCCGAGGAAGCCATGCCAAGTGAAGAGTTTGAAGAGCTACGCAAGGAAGTCCAGGACGTGAAGAAAGAAATGCAGTTGATGAGGAGAGAAATGATCAAGGAGCTTGGTGGGATAAGGAAGGAATTGATGGGGAATCGGGAGGAAGTGAAGACCCTGAGGGGCAACATTGCTGATTTGGCGGTGAAGTGCGCCAAACAGAATGAGCGAATGACGGAAGCGGTGGAGCTTTCAATGAAGATGTTAAAGTGGTTGCAGCAGACGCTCCCCTTGACCCAGTCGAGGACAACTCCTGGGTCCAGCAGTGAAGTCAGGCAGCCCACTCAGAGCAGTCCCTCCGTCAGGCATCGCAGCAATCGCTCAAGCAGTTGATCCCCCCGGCCGTTCCCATGCAAGTTCCAGCCCCACCTAAACCAAAGTCTATAGTGAGGAAGCCAGTACCTGAACAAGCAACACAGGAGGAAGAAGAGCTGGAGCAGCCAGCAAAGAAGAAAGTAAAAGTGACCCGACCCGGAATCCCACCCCAGTCTGGCTCTCGAGGGAGCCAGCCCCAGAAGTGAACCACCATCTCTTGACCAAGTAACTTTTATTTTTCGTTCCTTTAGTTTTTTTTATTTTTATTTATTTTTTATTCCTGTTATCTACGTGTTTTATAATTGTTGTGTCTTCTCCCACTTAGCCCACTGCGTGGTCTAAGTGTGAGAAGTTTGTATTTTCTGTTTTGTTGTGTTTTTCTTGTGTTTTCTGTTTTATTGTGTTTCTTCTCCCACTTAGCCCATTGCTTGGTCTAAGTGTGAGAAGTTTGTGTTTATATAATCTGTTTTGTTATTTTGCATTGATCTCTCTGTTCCCCCCTTCACGACGATGGCTTGGGGACAAGCTTGAGTGAAGTGGGAGGGGGAGAGGAGTCAATGCATTACCTTTGTTTGCATGTTAAGAGTCTGTAAGTCTTAAGTGTTGTCGCATGAGCCAGTGAATATAATACGGCATGATTCCCTTAGTGAAAGTAATTGAAGATAGGAGGCATTTCAACTTAGAAGCTTTTTCCTTAAATAAGCCTAGTTAATCTGAGTGAAGCGAGAACGATGGAGGATGCCTCTACTTACTTAGTTGTGAAGCCCTACTATAATAGTGAGTTATAAGCCTTAAATAACTTCGAGCTAACACATGTTTAAGGGCCACCACTGAATGCTTAGGGAGAAGAGCTATGAAGGAGAAAAAATGGGAATTGGGTTATGAAGGTATAAGCTGGACGAAGTCCAGGGTAAGGCGTTATAAGCTGGACGAAGTCCAGAAGGAAGGAGAAATGGAGGAATAAGCTGGACGAAGTCCAGAGAAAAAAAAAAGTATAAAAAGGAAAAAAAAAATATATAAAAGAGGAGGAATAAGCTGGACGAAGTCCAGGGGGAAATGGTCTAGAAGGCAGGAATGATAATAGCCTGACCCAGGAAGGAGGAACTCTCATAACCCGACGCTTCAGTGGTGTAGCATTAACTTAAGAGAGAATCGATCCTAACATCCCTGGTGAGGAATGAGTGATCGAGTGAATCCAACAATCGGGTAAGTAGAAAGCTATCTTGACAAGCTGACAGATTGGCTAGGTAAAGGAAGGGAAAGGGCCTATTTGGAGGAGTGCAACCTATTGAATTGACCTTAATCTTGTGGGGACAGATGCCTAAAAGTTGAAGCTAGCTCATGTATATGTGTTTATGTGTTTGTATGTTTTTCTTATATTTTCTTAGTTTTTCTTTGTGTCTAGGTCTAGGAGTCGGTCAAGAGATAACCTTGCTTGAAATTCGCCTTATTCTTTTTCTTTTCTTGTCTTTATACTTGAGGACAAGTATGGTTTAAGTGTGAGCAGTTTGATAAGGCTAATTTCATGCATCGGTTATATGTGAAAAATGTTATAATTTGCTGGGTCTAACACGTTTCCTAAGCCAGGTGTGTGAAGAAAAATCGCTAGATCGAGGAAGTGTTGAAGGAGATGGTCTAGCGAAGGAAAGGAACGAAGTGAGCAGGATTTAAAAGAAAAGAAGGCGTGACAGAGGAGTCAATAGCTGAGGGCAACAAAGTCTTATCTATACCTCGCTGGGCCCCACTCCAACGCCTATATATAGAAGAGCATGCAACGCACATAAACACACTTTTTTTCACACTCTTCTTAGCTCACACACATTACACACACTTGGGAATGGGAGATCTGGGGTAGTCGGGTACGAAAGGTTACTTTCTTTAGAAGTTTCGCGGTTGGTAACACCGTCCGAGTGTGGACGAAGATACAATTCCTTTTAATTTCAGTTGTTTTGCTCGTTTTTGCTGTCGAACTTCACTTTTGGGAGTCGACCTGGTTGTTGATGATACTTATTGTCTTTTCGCTTTTGTTGATTTGCGTTTAGTTGTTGAATTTCAAGTCGATTCACGTAGATCTCTCTGTTGGAAGTTTATTTTTACAAGTATTATGTCAATCTCTGTTTTATTTTGATATTGTGGTGTTTGATATGGGAATTTAGTGATAGATCTGTGTTTATTGACTGTTTGGAGGTTTTTGTTCGAATCTGAAGTGATGAAGTGTTTCTGTTGGTTGGAGTTCGTGTTGGACGCTTGGATCCGGAGTGGATTTAGCGTCTGAGGTTGGATTCGACGTGAGAAAAGAAAGTTGTTAGATGGATTCGAGTTTTCTTCTTGTTTTCTGTTTTGCTTCGTCTAGTGTCTGCAGATCTGTTTAGTTCTTCGTTGTTTATGCATTAATTTGATTTAAAATTAGTTTGCTCTGTTTTGATTTCGTTCATGTTGAATTTCTTATGAGTTTTACGCAATTTGGTTGTAGAAGACGATGTCGCTGTTAGTTAGTACTAGAGTTAGTTATTCTGCCAGCTTTTCGTACGAACTCTGCTTTTTCAGTCATGGTCCCCACAGTCGGTTTGTTTCCTAGGTCTAGTAGTGAAGTAGTTTCTTAGATCAAGTGTTGAGCAGTTAATTTCCTTTGCAACGTTCTCTTATAATTTCGCCTAGGTCTAGCTGTTAGCTTAGGAGTTTTAAAGATTCCCAAGTCAAGTTTAATTTGTTTTCCTCAACCCAAAAAAATGCGTGGCAGCAGCCAACACCAAAAACACACCCAAATCCTTGAACATGAGTATTACGCATCCTTCTCTGTGGGATCGATCCCTACTTCCCTATACTAGGTTTAGTAAAGTGGTTGAGGGTTTTTGAAAGAAGTGCTCTGTGTGTCCGACGACCGGGATTTCCTGCGACCAACGAGTTCCTAAACCGCGTGATTCTAGTGGATTTGCTGGACCTAGGGAACCTGTTATTTCCTTTTGAACACACGCTCATGGATAAACTCCTCATCAGATTCTCCAAGTTCAGAATTGGGCCCAGGAGTAGGCTCGGCTTGTTCCTCGGTAGAGGGAACTTCGGTCACTGGGGATGGAGCTTTCCTTGACCGTTTTGACTGGGTCGCAGCTGCCTTTCCTTTCCTTGCCCTTTCCTTGGCCAGGCGACGATCCTCAGCCTCTTCAGCTTCTATCCCTCGGGCAGGGAACTCCTCTGTCTCAGAATAGACCAAGTCATCTACTTCGTCTAATAGACTTCTCCTGGCCATTCGCCTCTTTGCTCTCTCGTCCACCTTGGGTTCGTCTTCTTCCTGGTCGTCCACCAGGTCAACAATTAGATCTTGCCCTTCCTCGACGGGCGCTGGTACTCCAGTAATATCTGGATCTGTCATTTCCGAAAGCTTTCCCGAGGTTTCCCCCACATCATCCACCATCGGGGTTCCCCCCTTGATATAAACAGGGGTTTCCCCCTCCTCCATTGGTTCAGGGGTCGATCCCCTAAAATCCTTTGGGGTTTCATCCCCCGTTTCCATAGGGGTTTCCCCCTCAGCCGTCATTTCTAGAACAGGGGTTTCCCCCTCAGCAATCCTTTCCACAACAGGGGTTTCCCCCTCAACAAATTCTACCATAACAGGGGTTTCCCCCTCACCTTCCTCTCGAATAGGGGTTTCCCCCTCTTTCTCAACCTCAGAGTTAGGGTTTTCACTACCTTGTCCCTCGAACTCCACCTTCTTATCACCATCACTTAGCCCACCATCAGCAATCAGTTCATTCGTCGCCTCTTCCTTGTCCGCCTCCAGTGAAGCGGTTTCTGCTTGTTGGAAACCATCTGGTACCCTGGTTGAATCTTGAGGCCCCTCGTCGTGGAGAACTGCGTGTTGTGCCGTCGAATCCGCTGGGATAGTCGGTGGTGGTATGGCCGCCGCGGATGTCATCAGGCTGGCGGAGAATGGAGCGTAAACTTTTTTCGCCTTCTCGACGCTTCCCAACTTTTGCGTCAATTCTGCCAATAGAACCGCGTCGTACGCCTCCGACTGCGAATTTCTGGTGGCCTGAGTTGGATCCATCACTGTAAATCTGAAATCCAAAGGAAAACTTGGTCGAAATCGGTTAGGGTTTGTATTTCTTGAGAGAGAAACAAAGTAGAGAGAAGGGAGAGAAAATGCAGTTCGTCGATTGGGATTATTGGAGAGAGAAACTGCCGGTTGGCCTTTTTGGTGAAAAGATGGTGTGGTTGTAGGCGTGATGTAAGCAACCGTACACCTCCCATAAATATCGGCCGATTTGAAATTAAAATTATCTCCGTCCCTCCTTAACTTCCTTCTCTAGACTCTCCTTCCCTAGCTGATTTCCCTAACCATGACTTTACACTTAAAAAGAAATTGAAGACGCCAGACTCCTAGGTCAAGGATAGAATATAAGACAACGGTTTTCCTACGGAGTCTGGTGCTTCGAAAATATTTTTGGAAGATTTAAATTTTATATACATTTTTTTGGATTTTCCTATGTTTAAAACGCAATTAAATTATTTACACATTCCCTTTGAGTATTCCCGAGATCCACTGGTTCAGTGTATATATTTAAAATGTCAACCAATTTACCTGACTCAGGAATTCTTCGAGAATACCTCCTTGTCTGACTAGGTGATAATAGGGAGTGCGTGTAGTGACACTTCCTCCACTACACACAACTCAGAATTTTGTCATGCCATAACTTTGTCCTTTTCTTATACCACATAACAGACTCATAAGACTCCAGCTTTAGTTCCTCCAGTTCTTGTAACTGTAACTTTCTTTCTTCTTCACAAGCCGAAGGCTTCATACTCATCTCCTTGACTGCCCAGTACGCCCTGTGCTCTATACCCACGGGCAAGTGGCACATTTTGCCAAACACCAGCCTATAAGGCGACATTCCGATAGGAGTCTTGAAAGCAGTTCTGTAGGCCCATAATGCATCACCAAGCCTCTTACTCTAGTCTTTCCTTGACGGATTAACTGTCTTCTCCAATATTGCCTTGATCTCGCGAATAGAAATTTCTGCTTGGCCGTTTGACTGAGGGTTGTACGGGGTAGATACTCTATGGTGAACACCATATTTCTTCATCAGAGCCTTGATGGTGCGATTACAGAAATGTGTTCCCTAATATGAGACGATGGCTCGGGGAACTCCGTATCTGTTAAAGATATTGGCCTTCAGAAATTTTGCCACCTCCTTCGATTCACATGTCGTGGTGGCCTTAGCTTCTATCCATTTAGACACATAGTCTACTGCAACCAATATATATGTATTCCCATAGGATGATGGAAACGGTCCCATGAAGTCCATCCCCCATACGTCGAAGATTTCACAGACAATCACCGGGACCTGGGGCATCTCGTCCCTCCTTGAAATTCCCCCTGTCTGTTGGCACCTCTCGCAATACTGACAAAACTCGAAGGCATCTTTATTAAGCGTCGGCCAGTAGAATCCATTATCTAGTACCTTCCTCGCTATTTTCCTTGGTCCAAAGTGGCCTCCACATGCCAAAGTGTGGCAATGATTCAGCACATCTCTTTGTTCCCATTCGGGAATGCAGCGTCTAATCACTTGATCCGAGCAAATCTTCCATAAGTAAGGATCATCCCAAAAGTAATATTTGGCTTCACTTTTAATTTTCATCTTCTGGGCCCGGGAAACTTCGTCTGAACTTGGCACCTCTCCCGTGACCAAGTAGTTTGCTAAGTCAGCAAACCATGATTCTGCGTTTAGTGTTCGTTTCCCTTTGTCGGATTCTCCTAGATCGGTTAATGCCAATACTGCCTCCCAACTGATTGGTCTAGGAAAATGCCCTAGATGATACAAATGCTCTTCAAGAAAAGCATCGGGTATGGCCTCTTCCGTTTCCCCTTGAAAAATTCAGCTCATGTGATCGGCTACTCTATTCTCTGTTCCTCTTTTGTCTCTCACTTCCCAATCAAACTCCTGCAAAAGCAACACCCAACGGATTAACCTCGGCTTAGACTCCTTCTAAGCCAGTAAGTACTTTATTACTGCGTGATCGGTGAAAACTATAACCCTCGACCCAAGCAGATAGGGTCGGAATTTCTCGAATGAGTACACGACAGCCAACATTTCCTTCTCCGTGGTATCATAGTTCTTCTGAGCTTGATTTAGAGTCTTGGATGCATAGAAGATCACATAACTTTTCCCATCTATCTTCTGTCCTAGGACAGCTCCCACAGCGAAATCACTCGCGTCGCACATTATCTCAAAAGGATGATTCCAGTCTGGCGCCCTGATTATTGGTGCTGACACGAGTCTGTCCTTAAGCAATTGAAAGGCCTTCTTGCATCCTTCGTCAAAGACGAATTCCACATCGTTGTGCAACAAATGAGTGAATGGTTGCGCGATCTTCGCGAAATCCCTGATAAACCTCCTATAAAATCCCGCGTGACCCAGGAAGCCTCTAACTTCTTTTTGGTTCGAGGGGTAAGGTAACTTTGATATCACATCTACCTTTGCCTTGTCTACCTGTATTCCTCTTTCAGAAACCACGTGACCCAGGACAATACCTTCATTCACCATGAAGTGACATTTTTCGAAATTCAAAACTAGGTGCTTCTCCTGGCATCTTTTCAATACTAGGTCAAGGCTGGCCAAACAAGTGTCGAATGAATCCCCATATACGGTAAAATCATCCATGAATATCTCAATGCATACTTCAAGCAAATCCGAAAAAATACTCATCATACACCGCCGGAACGTTCCTGGTGCGTTACACAACCCAAACGGCATTCTTCGGTATGCATACGTACCAAAAGTGCACGTGAATGTGGTCTTCCCTTGATCTTCGGGGTTAACGTAGATTTGGAAATAGCCACTGTATCCATCAAGGAAGCTAAAATACTGTTTGCCAGCCAACCTTTCTAACATCTGATTAATGAAAGGTAGGGGAAAGTGATCCTTCTTCGTGGCCTCATTTAGCTTCCTGTAGTCGATGCACATCCTCCACCCCATCACCAGCTTAGTGGGCACCAACCCGTTCTTTTCACTCTTGACAACCTGTATTCCAGACTTAGCAGTGCGCAAGAATGGTCTCCCTAAAAGCATGCCACTAGACTCAGCAGACTCATTATCATTCATTTTGATAACATAGAAATCAGCAGGATATAGAAAATCATGCACCTTAACTATGACATTTTCTAACACCCCTTCAGGACAAATGCAAGTTCTATCTGCTAACTGGATTACCACCTTGGTAGCGACCATCCTAACTCCTGTCAGTTTCTTGTAGATTGAAAGTGGTAAAACATTTATAGACGCCCCTAGATCACACATAGCATGCTCGAATCTGATATCCCCTAGAGAAATGGGTAATGTGAACATACCTGGGTCTGTGCATTTCGAAGGCATCCTTCTCTTTTGTATCACAGCAGACAAGTTCTCCCCGATCACAATCTTCCCGTCTGGCTTGGTCTTCCCTGCTATGAATTCCTTGATGAACTTGCTAAAGGCAGGCATCTTCAGGGCTTGCAAGAAGGGCAGGTTGATTTCCAGCTTGCTAAAAATCTCCATGAGGTCCTCTGTATCATCCTTCTTTTTCTTGGCTTCCCCTCGGTATGGAAACGGCTTTGCTCGCTTCACCGCATTTGTGGAACTCCCAGCTGGGGTTTCGCCACCTTCACTACTTCCTTCCTTACTTATTAACTCAGGCTCTAGATCTAGGAAAAATGGATCAGCTGCTCGAGGTAAAGATTCCTCTAAATCTCCCTTCTGGAGGTCATCCTGAACATGAACTTCTCTGGGTCTAGGGCTATCCCCTTGAAACACTTGACTTTCCTTCCCCTTACTTTCCTGTGCGGGTACTTCTTCGTCGATCTCCAGCGTCGGTCCTTCATAGCCCCTCCCGGATCTCAAGGTAATGTGACTAATATTTGCTCGGTCGGGTAGCTTGACCGTGGTAGGAAGTTTTCCTTCGTTTCCCCGCATCTCATTCAAAGAAAGCGCGATCTGGGACAGCTGTTTCGCCATCATGTCCATGGCTGCTTTGTGTTCCGACTGAGCGTCTTGCAATTTGTGCACCACGTCGTTGTTGGAGTGCAAGTTATTCTACATGAACTGCTGTGAATTCACTAGGTCGTGGACCATGTCATCCAAACTCCTTTGTGGCCTGGAGTTGAATTGATTAGAATTTGATCCTTGACCTTGGTTCTGTCCTTGGGTTTGCCGATAGTTCCCTTGATTTCCTTGGTGGTTATTGTACTGGTTGCTAGACCCTTGATTCCCTTGGTGATTTGGTTGGAAACTCTGATAGTTTCCTTGGTTATTCCTCTGGTGAGGTGGCACATAGGAGCTCCCTAGATTGTTCTGATTCCTACTTCCCCAATTAGTATGGTCCTGATTCCTGTATCCCAATTGCAGTTGCCCCTCTTGATTCCTCCCTGACCAGTTGGACTGCCTCTCTGGAGGGTGTGCATAATTTGTGAGCTGCAGTGGGGGCGGCTGATTTTGATCATTGTCAGTCCATCTAAAATTGGGGTGAGTCCTCTATGGGGCCTCCCTTTGCCTTCCTTGGTTCCAACTTCCATCCGGGTTCCAGCTTCCCATCGAATTTGCCTGGGCTTGGCACTCCCCTTCACAAGGTTGACTGTAATAAGGTTGAAGTTGCCTTTCCTCTGGACCAAGGGGTTTCTCATTTTCCGATGGAGCATGAGGGTTATACTTCTCAATAGCATTCAACAGTGCTTTCTCCAATTTATCTATCATGTCCTCCACTTTCTTGTCATCTTGCTCTGTTACTACATTGACCGATCCCCTTCTCAAAATGCTCCGCGGGTTATCATAGGCCTTTTTCGCCTCGATCAATCTTCCCAAAGTTTCTCTGGCTTCACTTGCTTTATTCTTGGTAAAATTTCCCCCGCTCGAGGAATTCATCAAATCTTTTGATTCAGGGTTTGCACCTTCGTACAACAGATAGTAAGTCTCTGCCTCAATCATCCTATGGTTCGGACAAGCATCCAACAGTCCCTTGAACCGGGACCAATAAGAGCTCAGAGACTCATCATATTCTTGCTTGCACTCCTGGATCTCCTTCTTCAAAGCGTTCGTCTTGTTGGACGGAAAAAAATAATCCAAGAACTCCAGTTTGAAATCCTTCCATGTGTTGATCGAGTCTGGTGGGAGTCTCAGCAGCCAAGTATTAGCCTCCCCTTTAAGGGCAAACGGGACTGCACACAGACGGTAGTCCTCCTCAGTCGCCTCGTTGGGTCGCTTTTGAATGCTGCACAACTTACTGAACTCGTTTAGGAATTCGTAAGGACATTCATTCCTTCGTCCAGAGAATGTGGGCAAAACCCCGAGCACATTTTTCTTGATATCGATAGACCTCCGGCGCGGGTTCGAGACTATGGCATGGGTGGGCTCACCGTCTAGATGCGCGATGAGTGAACCTATCTCCGGATCGGGATCCACTAAATATGCCATATTTGCGTCTTCCTCACCCTCGGTTTCGGAATGCTCTATTTCTGTGGATGACTTCGGGTCCTCTTCTCCCGAGGAATCCCAC
This sequence comes from Salvia hispanica, assembly GCF_023119035.1. NCBI lineage: Eukaryota > Viridiplantae > Streptophyta > Magnoliopsida > Lamiales > Lamiaceae > Salvia > Salvia hispanica. The sequence continues at coordinate 38,051,813 of NC_062965.1, read as the reverse complement.
TCCTTTTCACTCTCTGATTCGAACGGAAATGGGTCTACTGTCCTTAACCCTGATCTGGTGGTGACAGTGGACGTAGACTCCTTGACCTGCCACTTGTACCGGGCGTTTCCTGACCCAGATGAACTAGCCCAACTTCCAGAATGGAAGCCCGTATTCATAAACTTTCAAGAAAAACAAAATACCAGAAATTAAACTATTTAAACCAAATCATCAAACGCATAAACAATTAACGCCATCCATCCCCGGCAACGGCGCCATTTGAAGTGTGTTTTCTGGTTAGACTGTGTGCACAGTAAGGAATAACAAGCTTCCTGGGTCCAGCGAATCCACTAGATCACGGCGTCTAGGAACTCACGGAACGTTGGAAGATCTCGGTCGTCGGACACACATAATACCTCTTCAAAACCCTCAACCACATATACTAAAATTAGCACAAGGAAGTAGAGATCGATCCCACAGAGATGAATGCGTAATAAACATGTTCAAGGACTCGGAAACTATTTTTGGGTTGGCTGCTGCCACGCAATTTGGGTTGAGGAAATTAAACTAGACTTGGTAACTGAGATATGCTATTCTGACAACTGGATCGAAAGAACTACTTCCTAAATTTACCTAGACCTGGGAAAACAACTGACGGTGGGGACCATTTGCTGAAAAGGTAAAGTACGGATGAAAAAGCTGGAAAACAACTAACTAAAATACTACTCCCTCCGTCCGGCTAAGATGACACATTGCTTAGCCGGCACGGGATTTTAGGAGTTATTAGTTAAAGTGTTTAATTGGAGAGAGAGAAGATGAGTGTATGTATTAAAGTAGAGAGATGAAGATAGATGGATATTTTAATAGGAGTGAGAAAAAATGGTTGAGTGTATTAATTGGAGAGAGAAAGTTACCAAAAAAGGAAATGTGTCATCTTAGTTGGGACAAACTAAAAAGGAAAACGTGTCATCTTAAGTGGGACGGAGGGAGTAACTAACAGCGACATCATCTTCTCCAACAATTTGCATAAAAGAAAACAGTAAAAACAGAGGTAGGACGTGAATCGAAACGAATCGGGCTGAATTTAAAGCAATAAAACGAAGAACAGTTAAAACTAAGGCAGATCTACGGCTACTAGACGAAGTAAAATTTAAAGAGAGCAGAAAGTTCAAAATCCATGCACAACTCGGTTTCCCTTGTTCAGATCCACACTTCGGATGCTAAATCCACTCCGGATCCAAGCATTCGAAACAAACTCCGACCAAAATTATATCCATAACTAAAGATTCGCCGATCCACCATACATCAACAACAACAGCACAGATCCACAACCTATTTCCCAGATCAAGCACAAAAACATCCAAAACAGAGAATAACATTCAACTTCTGAAATAAAACCTCAAAAACACGGAATCAACGTAAATCAACACAAAATAAACACCATCATGAAGTAAACTAAATGCATAGATAACGGTAAGTAGCAAACAACCAATCAACTTCAGAAACGTTGAAGTTCGACGGAATAATAGTGCAAAAACTGAATGTAAACTGATTGTATCTTCGCCCTCCGTGAGGACGGTGTTACCACTGACTTTTTCCGATGATGAAACCCCTAACTACCCCAGAATTCCCATTTTCCCCAAGTGTGTGTGAGTGTGTGAGCTGAGAGCAAAATCATGTATATTTCGTGCGCTGCATGCTCCTCTTTATATAGGCATGGAAGTAGGTCCAGCAGGGTGTGAATAGTCTGCGTTACCCTCAGCTTGGACTTCCTTCGTCTAGCCCTTTTTTTTCTCTTAAATTTTGTTCACTTCCCTTCGCTTTCCTTCGCCGGTCCACTGCCTTGAGCTCTTCCTGGACCTAGCGATTTCGTTCACACACCTGGCTTAAAAATTGTGTTAGACCCAGTAAAAAGGTGATTTTTCACCACATAACCGATGCCTGAAATTAACCTTATCAATGTGTTAGGATTTAAGTTATATTTGAAGTTGGAAATGAATCAAATTCAAGACAGACTACATTGCGTTTGGCGTGACTTTCACATGACTAGGTGGCTAATAGGCCAATTCTACCACGCCTGGTGTTAAATTCTATCCTCTCAAGTCACTAACCTAGTAAAAGTTTTGGTCGTACATAGTTTTCGTAAAATGGTCATAACTTTTTCTATCGTCTCCAGTTGAGACGTGCATGCAAAGTCTTTAAGAGCATTTGGATATCATCTTTCTAAGCTGACCTTCGTCCATATTGTTTTCAGTTACTACTTACAAAAGCAAACTTACAACATAATGAGTTTATAAAATACGTAAAAGGGTATAAAAACTAAGGGGAAATACCATGCAAAATGTGATTTTCATTAAGAGGTCATCAATAAGGATTTTGCATGCTTTAAAGATCTAGATTTGGCTTGTTTTGGATATTATGCATGTGATTTATGTTGCTAAATTGTACTCCCTTCATCCAAATATTTCATTTACTTTGGTCAATTCTATGTGATAATGTGGTTGCTTCACCAACAACATATGTATGAACTAATGGTACGTGAGTGAATCGAGAGATAATCCACATATTAGATCGAAATTGATATAGTTAATATCTCTAAAGAAAAAACTTAAGAGCGAGAACTTTTTAAGGGTCTTATATAATATGTTTGGTGTTACCTGCTTTTGATTGACGACCTTAAGTTTGTTGGTTTCTGGAATTATAGTCGGGCGTAAAACAACCCAAGAAGAAATGCAAATGGAAAACTAAAATTACAACTTGAAAATCGAAAGAATTAGCCGAGTCGAGGAGGCCTCTTTCTGCAAGACGAGATATGCCCCATTAGTGCTCTTCGGATTGGCGTTTCGTCCCCAAAGATAAAACGGCTACGTCTCTGGTGAAGCAGCACCGCTATCAGTAAAGCTACGGCGAACTGGATGGAGGAGAGGCCAGGGCTTTCGACAGAAAAACAATGCAGAGGGAGAAGAGAGTGTATGATGCAGATTCTAGTTTCTAGAATGCGGGTCAACGCTGTCATCAATGCTAGACCGTAACGGTCGAGCATTATAAGCTTAGAGCTAGAGAGGTTGAGTCTAGACGCTTCTAGATTCGACGCTTCTAGATTCGATCATGACGTGGACTTCACGTGTCAGCCACGTTGGCTTACCGCGTCATACTGACGAGGTGTCATCCCGCTTGGCTCGCTGACGTGGAAACGATGGTGGTCTAAAAAGAACTAGACCCACTAGGCCACCCAAAGACCAATTTCCAAGTCCAAGTCCAAGGACACTGGCGCGGGCGCGTGCTCGGGCTCGAGGCTCGCGGCTCGTGGCGGGGCGGGCGGCGTGCGCGTGTGGGCTCTTACAGCCCATCTTAGTCCACTATAATTATTACATGTAATAATCCTTCTTATTAAATACCAGTTTAACAAGGTTGTAACTTCCAATGTGTGATAATTAACTCTCTTAATTAATTCCTAAGCTTCTCTCACAGCTCATTTAAGTTTGCAATTTTGCACAACTTTAATCCATTATTTCTCACTCACCGGGAATCGGATTTGAGAAAATGAATATACCACGGTCATCTACTCCGAACGTAGATCGACACTATATTATTTAATTTCACAAAAAAATTAAATATCTCGTTGATATTATAATTGGTCAAAGTCCATTGACCGGCATAGATTCCAACAAAGTTAAGTAATCTACTTCCTCTATCGATCTAAAAGTTTTTAATTTATTTTTACTTCATTCATCACTTCATTCATCTTCCATGGGAACTCTAGATACGAGAATATTTGTGTGACTCACTTTAGTAACTTGATGTACTCCCCCGTCTCCTAAAAAATAAATTTATTTTTTTTAGGTCCCCTAAAAATATAAACTTTTTTTTTAGAAAATTTCTTTATCTCTAATGAGACGAGACTCATTTGTGATCCACTATCACTCTTTTCTTTCTAATTTTCTTAATTAACCAATTTTACATAAAAAAAAACCCGTTACGTTTCAAATATTTCTATTTTTAGGGGGCAGAGTGATTTTTTTTTGCTATTAACCATTACAAATAGTCCTTTTTTTTTTATTATTTCAGAAATAAATCTCATTTTTTTTATGAATAATACTTTAATTTATTTTAACTATCTCTCTTAATTTAACAGTTTTGCATTATAAATTGATATTGTCCATCTTTACTTTGTCTATGATTTTTCATTAAAAATTAGTAATTCCTCTGTCCCAATTATATTAGTACAAAATTTTTAGACATAGAGAATAAGAAATTGTCTGAATTAATTAAATAAAGAGAATAAAATATACGAGAAAAGAAAGAGTAATGTTGGTGTTTAAATAAAATAAGAGTTAATTTTTTTTTGAAAACAGAAATAATTCATTTTATTTTGGACATTTAGAAAAGCAATAATACTAAAGTTAGGATAGTACTTATAAGAGCATCTCCAAGGGGAGAGGTAAATGAAGGGGTATAGTCATATAACTACCATATTTACCTTTTCTTTATGAAAAATCATTCTCCAAGGGGAGAGGTATTTGAGAAGGTATTATACCTTTTCCCATTTTGAAGAGGTATCTTTACCTCTCTATTGATGGAGAGGTAAAATCATATAACCACCATATTTACCTTCTTTTCATAAAAAATCATTCTTGAAGGGGGTAGGTATTTGAGAAGGTATTACACTTTATGTTTTTTAATGCATCTTGTACTATTATTTTATTTTTTTAAAATGATATATATTTCTATATATCTTTTATCCTTAGAGTTGATTGCTTTTTAGAAAGGTATATTGCACTTTTTGGGAAGGTATAAGCATGATATACCCTTTTCATTTACCTTCTTCCCTTGGAGTTACTCTAATTGAAAGTTTAGTTTGACTATGGAGACTGAATGGAAAGAAAAACAAGTTAGCGTCGGGAATGAAGAGGAAGACGAAGCTACCAAGAAATCCCACCTTCTTTGATAATCTCCTATTCACTCTTCGAATCTTCGTTTCCCCTTCGATTTCTCATCCATTCGCTTCCTCTATCTATTTATTTATTTATGTGTAGAAATATTTGCCTATGATCTGATACGAGATGAAACTCCGCTTTTTTCTGGTTTCGTTGTTTGATTTATTTTTGTTGTACCACTCCGCGCTTGCTTCTCCCAACTATCCATGGGGAGTCAATCGATATGGCGCTGCTTTCCAAGCTGCCGGCCGCCGTGTTTTGATGTCCGATGCTACCAAGTGAGTTTTTTTCCTTTTCTTAAGAAGAAATTAATTTTACTACTCTTTTGTTCCATTGATCTCTCCCGTTTAGTTGTAGTTGTATTTACAAGGAATTAGGCAGTCTGAGATTCGATTTTTGTTTTGAAAACTTACATTTTGCTGATAATTTCTGGGAAATTCAATTATTCATTCTCGTTTTTTTTTTTTTTTTTTTTTTTTTTTTTTTTTTTTTTTTTTTTTTTTAATTTTTTTATTTTTTATTTTCTGGCTCAGTGTGCCTGATACTGCACTAGTGGCTGCCTTGGATGGTACTATTTATCTATTGGATGTTGGTTCCCTGAAACCCCTGTGGTCATTTTCGTCAGGCCCAAATATCTACTCATCATATCAGGCTCCGGTTAATCATAAGGAAAATGCATCTGGAATTGAAAGTAGTTACTTTATTGATTGTGGAGATGATTGGGAATTATACGCTCACAACAGCCTTGGCAAACTGGTATTTATCTATTTTTCCACATTCTTCATATCTATTCGTTAGAATAGCTGGAACTTTTATGCATTACTTTGCTGCAAGGTTAAACATACTACTTAGTGCTGTCAGTGAACCGAGCCCAGTTGAACAGTGAATAGCTCAAAAACAGTTCCTTTCAGTTTGACAACCAAGCTAGAGCTTGTTCACTTTAAATATATTTAGCTTGCTAGACATTGAGCTTGATTCTTAACCAGATCGTTAATCATCTTAGATCAGCCCTGTCTTAGACTTATATCACTAAGTATATTTGTATAATGGAAATCTTTACCATGCCAAATCATTAGTAGCTTAGGTTTTGAAGTTTGTGCGTTTACATTTCACTTTAAAGATTGAAAAGTCTGGGTCAATATTTTGTGTCACTTAAAACTGAATTCTAGGCACAGGAAACTCCATGGACATCAATGTAATTCAATAATCGAAATTTGTATCTTTATATCGGTAGGGAGATACTATCATACTAGTCTGACTTATAATGATCAATATTGAAGTTGAGTTAAATTTTGTTTACTTGAATTGCTGGCATTAATGGTCTTCCTCTTATGCTGTTTAGTTGACTCTCTAACATTTCAATGATGTACGACTACCGTATTGATTCACTATAGTTCCTCCGTCCCACTATAGGTGATGGATTTCTTTTGGGCACAAGATTTGAGAAAATGATATTTATTAAGTGGAGAGAGAATAAGTATGAGAGAGAATAGAGTAGAGAAAGAAAAAAGTGAATAAAGTAGGGGAGAGAATAAATTAGTGAAATTAAATGGGTTGCTTTTTTGCCAAAATGGAAATTGATCACTACATGGAACAACCAAAAATGGGATATGAATCACTAGCGGTGGGACAGAGGGAGAGTATTAAACTTCTGGGATAAAAAGCACAGAGAAATCGAATGATTCAGTTCCTTCATGTATTTGACCCCTTGACTTAAAAGCTATAGTGGACTACCTCTCATAAAAAAAGAAGAAAATCCTTTCGTTTATATACTACCTCAGTCTTTGAAAAATGAAACTTTTAAAACGACACGAGTTTTAATGCACAATTGGTAAAGTAAGAGAAAAAAATTGGTAAAGTAAGAAAGATGAAAAGAAAAATGGGTAAAGTAGAGAGATGAAGAGTAAAAGTAGTAGAAATAGTGTTAGTGGATTGTGAGGTCCATGTCCTAAAATAGAAAGTTTCTATTTTTAAAGGATGGCCCAAAATGGAATAGTTTCTTATTTTGTCTATACTCTATAATGTCTATCTAAGCCCAAATATTGTAAAATGTGTATTTTAAAGGAATCATGACTATGATGTTGATAAGCATGTAAGATATGGAGCCCTAACTTAACCCAAACTCATGATTAGGAAGCTCTAACATACCCAAAATCATGGTCAAAGGTGAATGTTTGACTCTCACGTATATGTTCTTCCACATTTTCATGTGCAACAGGTGTGGGATTTGTATAAGATGTCTCCTTACATGAAAAATAGAAATTTATCTTGATTTTACTCATTGAGGAGAATACCAAACTATCTAAATTGGGGTATGACCCATCATTTATATGTGCCCATATTTCAATTCAATTACATAATCCGACAACAAAAAAGTCCTAGAGGATGACCCATACATGTAAACGATTGTAGTCTCACAATTTTCATTTTATCTATGAATTTTGTAAATTAGCTTTAGTAGTAGCAACAATAGTGTTTTGTTGAAAATATTTAGCCACTGAAACTTATATGGTCTTGCATTTAAATGGTATCTAACAAAATATTATCATCCCAAGGAAGTTTTTATTAAAAACTAAATGTTGTTTAGCTATCAACAAAAAAAAAATGAAATCAAAATTGCATGTGAGTACTTGACTTCTTAATTTAATTGATGTATTGTGTTACTAAGTAAGTGACGTTACATTGTCTATTTTGTTTTCTTCATATCTTTAATCTTAATCCATGTCATTTATTTGTTTATATTTGAATGACTAAAGTCTATTTTTAGTCCCGAACACATGGTCGTTTTACAATTTTGGTCAAAAACATTATGTTTGTAGCTTCTAGTCCTCAACATAACGAATTGGTTCATTTTAGCCCAAAAAGTGACAAAGTTGTTAAATTTTAACGGCGAACTCAATTTTGACACAATTAGTTAATTAAATTAGTCATCGAGATTATATTTTTTGTTATATTGGTCCTCCACATTATAATTTTGTTTTTATTCATTAATTTTGCAAATATGTTGCAAAAATAAAAAAACTGAAATAATAGCAAAATTATAAAGTTTAGGATCAATTTGGCAAAAATTATATTGTTGAGTGTTGAAGACCAATTTAATTGACTAATTGGGTTAAAATTAAGATGACCGTTAAAATTTAACGGCTCTATCAACTTTGGGCTAAAATAGACCGATTCGTAATATTGAGCACCAAAAGCTATCAAAGATAATGTTTTGGGACCAAAATCGTAAAGTAACGATATGTTTAGAACAAAAAATGGACTTTAATATTTTAAAAACATTCTGCCTCTAAATGTCTATGTGATTTGCATATATTTTAGAAACTTATGAAGAGTCTTGAAGAGTATATAAGTTCTACTCCTCAAATAGCAGAGGATGGAGGAATCGTACTTGGTACCAAAAAGAGCTCCGCTTTTTTAGTTGATGCAAAGACTGGAAAGGTTATCCATGCATACAGAATGTCTGATTCTCCATCAACCACTAAGAGAAGTTTCAGTGAATTTCCTTATAATGCTACTGTCAATAAGCAGTACGAATCTGAGACGGAGTCCAATATAAAGACCAACGAGCTACCTCTTTACGTTACAAGGACAGATTACACATTGACGTCGTTTCTTCCAAATTCAGACAAAGTCCTATGGAACGTGACAGTAGCTGAAATTGGTGCTGCATTCCTTTGTCAAGATGGTGATAAGTCACTTACTGATACTCTTCCTGATGAGTCTTTGGAGCCTGATCTTCCTTATAAGATGCCATTACCGTGTCAGTCAAGGGCACATGTCTTTCGCTTTCGTAACGAGAATACGTTCGAAACCTTGTCCTTGGCTCATGGGCCGTCAAAGGCTCTTCATCATGATATGATGCTTCCAGCATCCACAGCTGATGTTCTTCCGTCACAGCCAAATGTTGAAAAAGTTCTGGAACTTCTTCCTGTGCAAAACAATGGGGGTGTATTTGTAGATGGACATGACAGTAAGGACATTGAGGATATTCTTCCTTCGGATGCATTCAATGAAAATGGTGGCATAAGTAGTGCGCATGATGTGGAGGTCCTTTCAGATTATGGATCTGTAACACCTCATCAGAAATTAAGCACATCCCAAGCTCTTATTTTTATCACTCTTGTAGTCTGTTTTGTCTACTACCAGTACCAGTACAGTGTGGTCTCTAGACCAAAAGCACTGGCTGTGCAGGCCACTGGTACGAGTTATACGAATGTACATTCAAAGAGGAAAAAATCTCGCAAAGCAGGAAAAAGCGGAAGTAATGATGGAAAACAAGATAAGGAAGACAATGAGGTTCAACACACACATATTGGGAGTGATAATAACTTTTGGATGAACCTCAACCGACCAATTTCTTGCAATGAAGATGGACGCATGGTTGGTAAATTATTTATTTCAAACAAAGAGATTGCAAAAGGTAGTAACGGCACCATTGTTCTTGAGGGGATTTATGAAGGCCGGCCAGTAGCCGTGAAGCGCCTTGTGAGAGCTTACAATGATATTGCCGTTAAAGAAATCCAAAATCTTATTGTGTCTGATCGTCATCCAAATATTGTTAGATGGTATGGAGTAGAGCAAGACCAAGATTTCGTGTATCTTGCGTTAGAACTCTGTTGTTGCAGCTTAAATGATCTTATTGTCATGCACTTAAAGTCCCCTACTCATCCAACTTTTAAGAAGAACTTGGCTTTTGAGGTTGCAGCAGAGTATTCAATCCGTCTGGATTATATGGATGACCTTATTCATGGGTTTAACTTGTGGAACTCAGATGGATATCCATCACCTTTATTGTTAAAACTGATGAGGTTATAACTATTCTGCTTTTTTAGTTTTTGGGGAAAAAGTCTCAGTAATACAATATACTTTTACAGAAAGCTGATTGTGTATGGGGATTCTTGCTTATTTTTTGTGACGCACATGTGAAATGCAGGGATATGATATCAGGAGTTTCCCATTTACATGAGTTGGGAATCGTTCATCGGGACCTGAAACCTCAAAATGTGTTGATATTAAATGAAAGATCTCTGTGTGCAAAGCTTTCAGACATGGGCATCAGCAAGCACCTTGTTGGAGACTTGTCAACCTTGAGTAATCACGGTACAGGTAAGAAGTGCTGTTAATTATTGACGGAGCCAGTTCATGTTTGTGAATTGCAGTGTAAAGTGAAGCGTTTCTTTTTCGGCACATGATTTTATGTAGTGTTGTTTTTTTTGTTGTGGAGAGATAATAAAGTCAAGATAGTGATGTTTCCTTTTTTGAAAACGTGTCACTTTGAATGGGACATCCCTCAAAAGGAAAACGAGTCACTTTGAAATGGCGGAGGCAGTAGTAAAGTGTAGTTACTAATAGAAAATGAATCTGTATAAATGCTAAGCTAGGTCATCATTGGCTAATATATGTGAAGATACTGTCAGTATTATGGGAATATCAGTTTTTCATTGATTCTGCTTCAGGCTGCGGAAGTTCCGGATGGCAAGCACCTGAGCTGCTTCTTCATGGGCGTCAAACACGAGCAGTCGATTTGTTTAGCCTCGGTTGTGTTTTCTTTTTCTGCATTACTGGTGGAAGACATCCCTTCGGGAGCCGCTTGGAACGCGATATGAACATTGCAAAAAATAAAGTTGATCTTTCCCTGCTGGATCATATCCCGGAAGCAGTTGATCTACTCTTGCAATTGCTAAATCCCAATTCTGAAATGAGGTAGATTTTCCATTCCCTCTTACTAATGGTAACTGCTCAATAGTGACTCTTACACATAATCTGAACTTTCAATTTTAAAGGCCAAAGGCGAGCGATGTTCTTAACCATCCCCTTTTTTGGAGCGCTGAGATGCGGCTTTCCTTTCTCCGTGACACGAGTGATAGGGTGGAACTGGAAGACAGAGAGGTTCAGTCAGATCTCTTGAAATCGTTAGAGAATATAGGACCTTTGGCTTTGGGTGGAAGATGGAATGAAAAGTTGGATCCTTCATTTCTTAATAATATCGGTCATTATAGGCGATACAGGTTTCATAGCGTTCGTGATTTGCTTCGAGTCATGCGTAACAAGCTGAGTCATTACAGGGAGATTCCTGCAGAAATTCAGGTAGTGCAGTGTGTTTGAAAGTTGCTACTTATTGGCTGAAACATTTATCAATGGTGTTGTGTTCATGACAGGAACTAATCGGAGCGGTACCTGAAGGATTCGATAGATATTTCAGGAGTCGGTTCCCAAAATTATTGATTGAAGTGTACAAAGTGATGAGCAAATACTGCAGCAAAGAAGATGGCTTTGCCAAGTACTTCAATGGAAGTGACTTCTAGTTGTTGTTTCTATTTTGTACATAGAAGAATATGATTGTGCATTGTGTGTTGTACATAACTTAGTAAATTCTTATTTTCTGGTGTCAATCCTCGGCGTTTACTAGTATTATTTAAATTCATTCTTTGGTTACTAAAGCAGATGGAACTTTAGAATTGTTATGACAAATAGGGCAATTGTGAATCGAGAAATAAAAGAACATAAATAGACAAATTTACATGGTTCACCAACGTTGTGTTGGTTATGTACATGGGCAAGAACGGAGAACAAATTGTATTATGACTGCGGTTTTCAGATACAGATTAGATCTGTCAGATCACAGAATTATGTACTCTACTCTCATACATATAGGCACACATGAGACAGATTGAGCCTATGAAACATAATCTTATCCCAATAGGAAACCTAATCCTATACAGATTCAAGGCATACTAATAAATCTCCACCTTGACTTGAATTCTCTCTTGCAGACACATCATCATAACACCTGACGAACAAACTTCTTCATTCTTGCCTCAAATTTGCCTTCCACGGACAACTAACAGCTCATGACATTAAGCAAGTCCAAACAGTGAACATATCAGCAGGATTATCAGCAGTATCTACTTTCTTAACCTCAATTCTCTTCTCATCTTTTAGAAAATGATACCTCACATCAATATGCTTAGTCATCTCATGATGGACTTGATCCTTGGCTAAACAAATAGCGCTCTGACTGTCACAGAACACAACAGCTTGATCTTGATGTAAACCAAGATCACCAACTAGCCCTTGCAACCCCTCTTTAGCAGCTTCTTTCAACGCCATATACTCTGCTTCAGTAGTAGACAAAGTAACTGCAGCCTGCAAAGTTGCTTTCCAACTAACAACAGAACCACCAAGAGTGAAAACATAATCGGTCATAGATCTTCTACTATTGACATCTCCAGTGTAGTCAGAATCAGAATAACTAGTTACTAAACAGTGAGTATCACCTCCATAAATGAGACCAACATCAGACGTACCTCTTAAGTAACGAAAGATCATCTTCACAGCCTGCCAGTGCTCCTTTCCAGGATGTCCCATGAACCTGCTAACAACGCTGACAGCATGCGCTATATCTGGTCTAGTACAGACCATGCCGTACATCAAACTCCTTACTGAATTAGAGTACGGGACTCGAGACATGTATCCTCAACTTCGAATTTCGGTGCAAGATCAGATGACAAATGAATGTTTGTGGCACTTGGAGTATCAATAGCCTTAGATGCAGACTTGCCAAATCTTCACAAAATCTTCTCAATGTAGCTCTTCTGTGACAGAAAAAGCTTCTTCTTTTCTCTATCTCTAGAAATCTCCATGCCCAAAATTTTCTTCGCAACACCCAAATCCTTCATATCAAACTCAGCACTAAGATGAGCTTTCAACTTCTGTACTTCAGACTTCGACTTCGCAGCTATGAGCATATCATCCACATATAGAACAAGATAGACCATAGAACCATCATCAACTTTGTTATGATACACACAACAATCATACGGAATCCTGCTGAATCCCAACTTGATCATGTAGCTGTCAAACTTCTTCTACCACTGCCTCAGAGACTGCTTTAGTCCATACAAGGACTTCTTCAACTTGCACACATAATCCTCCTTGCCCGGAACCACAAATCCCTCTGGCTGAGTCATGTAGATATCCTCCTCAAGCAATCCGTGTAGGAAAGCCGTCTTCACATCTAGTTGCTCAAGCTCCAAATCATAATGTGCAACTATTGCAAGTAGCACTCTGATGGAAGTGTGTCTGACCACTTGTGAGAATATCTCATTATAGTCAACCCCCTCCTTCTGCGTGAACCCTCTTGCAACTAGACGAGCCTTGTATCTAATGCCCTCATCTGGTGTAGTGCCTTCCTTCTTCTTGAAAATCCATTTGCAAGTGACAATCTTTCTCCCCTTAGGCCGTGGAACCAATTCCCAAGTCAGATCTTCAAAAGTGATTCTATTTCTTCTAACATTGCAGCGAGCCACTTGGCACGCTCACTGCCCGAAACAGCTTTCTTGTAGGTAGGTGGTTCATCTGCCGAAGGCTCATCTTCGACCTCATTGGCAACCTGTGTTAGAGTTTGTATACTAGAAATCACGTTTCGAGTGATTGAATACCGTAAAACTCTTATTTTATTTTCCAATAAATAAAACAGATTATTACTTGTAATTTCGGATTTGAATGGGGAGAGTTCAATATTACTTCTGTAGTGGCTGCTCGTAATATTCCAATTATAACTTATATTAAATTGTGGGTTCAATTTAATTAGTAAAAAGTAAATTGGATGAGCCCATATCCAAAACCTTCCATAGATCCCTGTCTGGGCCCAAAAGGAACTTAATATAAATAGGAGAATAAAGGAGACATAAATAACACAATTTTTATTATTGTAATTTTCGAAAATTCCCCTCCCCAGCTGAGGGGATTTTCGAATTCCTCTCCTATTCCAAAAAGGATTTCTTCTGTCTTCTTTATTTAAGTCCTAGTATTCTAGTAAGATCAGCCCACACTGATATTGGGATACACTTGGGGAACCAGAGAGAAGATTTGTGGTTTAGTACTCAAAGCATCACGTGGAGAAGAAGCTAGTCATCTTCAATTCTTTGGAGAATTAATTAGGTATTTTTCTGCTCCGTAGAAAAGCATGTTTTAGGTTTCATTATTCTTAAAGCATGATTAATTCAAGTTATGAGCATGATACATGTGATAATTACGCGAATAGGTTTTGTCTAAATAATCTGCTAAATAGATCTGATTATTATGTGATTGTTATTTACGCGCCCGCTTCCGCTGCCAGTTCCAACAATTGGTATCAGAGCCAGTCTTTGGCTCTGATTATTTGGATTTAAATTTCGCGAAATTCATGTATGCATGTATTATTTGATTACGAAGCATGTTCTTGTGTTTTTGTTATTTTTGCATATGCATGTTGAACTCAAGAACATTCGAATCATAAAACTTGAATTATTCGAACGCACGAGATGTGCGATTCGTCGGCGCTTGCGCCGGGACGAATTGCACTACATGCGATCGGAGTAGGGTTATCGAATTGAGTGGGAGCCGAGGGAGACGGGCAAGGGGCGACGCGCCGGCGAGATTGGACTCGCGCGCGCCACCAGCCAAACCCGCCTAACCCTATCCGGCGCCCGAACGAATTCGACGAACTAGTCGACGAAAGGGGAGCCGAGGGTCGACGATCAAGGGGCGACGCGCCGGCGAGCATGGGCTCGCGCGCGCCGCCGTCCAAGATCCTTCGCAACCCTAGGCGGCACCCGATCGAGCTCGACGATTGCTGACAGACCAGTGGGAGCCGAGGGACGTGATCACACGGCGACGCGCCGACGAACATGGGCTCGTGCGCATCGCCGGGTGAGACCGCGACCCTAGCCGGAATCCGCAACGTAGCGCGGAAGAGAGAGGCGCGGTGGCTCGTCCGAGAGCCACCGAGGCGCCGAGCCTCAACCCTAACCCTAACCCTAACCCTAGAACCCTAGTCGCCTAGTCCTAGCGGCGCACGATCGAGAGCAGCATCGCCGGAGACGGCGGCTGCTGGTTCGCGCAAGGCCGCCGGAGCAGAGAGAAGACGCCGGAGCTGCGTGGCTCTTGCTGCGCAGCTGGATTGTCAGCGATGGAAAGGGGTTCGCGGCGTGCAATCGCCGCGAAGAAGGGAGGAAGCGGCGCGCCCAGTGCGCGCGCCTGCCGGCGGCAGTCGGGCGGCGATCTCGCCGCTCCGGCAAGTGTCTCCGAGAGGATATCTTAAAATCTTCGTCGTGTAGATTCGTGCCAACCTCGAATCGCAAGATATTGACAAAAGATTATTTTGATGATTATTTAATTGTTTAATTAATAGAAATCATTAAAAATAATATTATTTAATGAAATAAAATATTTTGGGAAGATTTCCCTAGATTTTAGGAATATTTGGATTATTTTCTATATCTATGAATATTTTATATCCTAGATGATATAGATAAGAATAATTTAATAGTTTCCTAAATATAATATATCTAGAATCTATAATAAGATAGATATATATAAGATTACATTAAATAATATAATTTAATTTTCTTCCTAAATCTTGAACTTGGAAATTATATGAATTTAATTTTTCATGTCTAAAGATTATAAATAATGTACTTTATTTTAGATATATCTTATTATGACATGACCAACAGAATTTAATTAGTCTTAATCTGCCTTAAGGCTAAAGGATAATTAATTAAAACCATAACCCAAATATCTAAGCTATTATCGCCACCTACAGAGTAGGGACAATAATCCTACGAAAACAGTAAGTTCATAAGGGCGGACTTCTCAAATAATAAATAGAATGAACTAGAAAGTGGTTCCTAATATTATCGCCACCTACAGAGTAGGGACAATAATCCTAAGGAACTGCGAGTTTCAGGGTTCAATCAGAATTTATGAGATAGCTTGGTTTTGTTATCAACACATGAACATTGTTATGGGAGTGTGTTGTAGAAATAAAATTCTGTAATGCTAAACCTGATGGTCGTGCTTAGGCAGCATTAGATATGTCGACCTCCAGAGGAGGAAGCTATTGATATGTCGGTGTTGTGACCAGTAAATTGTCAAAATTTTAATGCGTATTAACCTCCAGAGGAGGATACAATTTATTAATTTTGCTGTTGTAAGATTTTGAAAAGTTTTATGGTTAATCTACTCAATTTCCTTACATAAGTTTATGACAAATAGTAAAATCTTCTGTTTGCAGTGCAATAAAATCCGTCAAGATGTCTTTTAATCCTCTTTCTGCCATTCTCAAAGAAAACAAACTCGAAGGCCAAAATTACATCGAATGGAAACAAAACTTGGATATCGTTCTCACAGCAGAAGAGTACAAGTTCGTACTCACTACTCCACGCCCAGCTGTCCCGGCTGCTAATGCCGCGCAAGCATTGCGAGATGCGCATAGACGGTGGCATAAGGCGAATGAGATGGCTAAGTGCTACATGTTGGCTTCTATGTCATCAGTACTCAAGCATCAGCATTCTGCCATGGAAACTGCCGCCGAGATCATGACAAATCTCGCAAATCTTTTTGGTACTCAGAATCGAACGGCTAAGTCTCAAGCCTTTCGGAGTATCATGACGAAGTCTATGAAGGAAGGCTCGTCTGTGAGGCAACACGTCCTCGAGATGATGAGTCACCTCAACCAGATTGAGGTATTGGGAGGGACGATCGATCCCGAGTCCCAGGTTACTATAATCCTTCAGAGTCTTCCCCCTAGCTTCCAGCAGTTCAAGCTCAACTTTGAGATGAACAAACGGAATTATACTTTAGCAGAGTTGCTGACTGAACTTCAGTCGGCGGAGGACCTTATGGTTCAAGCTAAAGTAGCTATGATGAGTATCGCGCCTAATTCCTCTGGCTCTAAGGCTAGAAGAGGAAAGAAAAAGGCACCGAACCAAGTAGCAGTCAACAATGCTAAGGGAAAGAAGAAACAGCGGGGTGACAAGAAGCAAACTGGAAAATGCTTCAAGTGTGGAGAGAAAGGTCATTGGAAGCCAGATTGTCCTAAAAAGGGCAAGGCTACAGGTATGCACCATGCTCTAGTAGTCGAGTCATGTTTGGCTTTGACATCTACTCATACTTGGGTTATTGATACTGGAGCAACTGATCATATATGTTTTGATCCTGACTTGATGCAGGTGACAAGACGGCTACATGATCGTGAGATAGAGGTCCAGCTGGGCGACGCTACGAAAGTGGCGGCCGTTGCAGTGGGAGACGTTTATTTACGTTTTTCTAGTGATAGATTTTTGATTTTGAAGAATGTTTTGTTGATACCCTCTTTTAGAAGAAATTTAATTTCAGTTTCTAAATTGTCTTATGATGGATATTCGATTTCTTTTAATGACAATTGCGTTATTAAGAAAGATGGTTCTTATATCTGTCGTGGTATCATGGAAAACAATCTGTACACGATCACTTCTACACAATTTAATCAACGTAAATCAGAACTCAATGCTACATCGAAAATTTCTAAGAAAAGAAAAGAACCTTCAACTTCAATGAATGAAACGTACTTATGGCACCTTAGACTTGGTCATGCCAACGAAAGAAGGATTCATGCGATGGTTGATCAAGATCTTATTAAAGGTCTTGAGAAGGAACCGTTTTCGAAGTGTGAGTCCTGTCTCGAAGGCAAGATGACTAAGAGATCTTTTAGATCAAAGGGGAATAGGGCCAAAGAAGTACTTGAGCTCATTCATACTGATGTGTGTGGACCAATGTCAACCGAGGCAAGGGGCGGTTTTCGATATTTCGTCACCTTTACAGATGACTACTCGAAAATCGGATACATCTATTTGATGCGCTACAAGTCTGAAACTTTTGACAAGTTCAAGGAGTTTAAGGCTAAAGTAGAGACGCAACATGGTAAGAGTATCAAATGCCTGCGATCTGATCGCGGAGGCGAATACCTAAGTGCCGAGTTTTTGGACTATTTATCGGTAGCTGGGATTGAATCCCAAACGACTGCGCCGGGCACACCCCAGCAGAATGGCGTGGCTGAAAGAAGGAATAGGACCTTATTAAATATGGTCAGATCGATGATGAGTTATGCACGGTTACCTGTTTCGTTTTGGGGTACTACCCCATATGAGTTGTGGAATGGGCGTAAGCCCAATCTAGAACATCTCAGAGTATGGGGGTGTCCGGCTCATGTATTGGAAAAGGATCCAACTAAGCTGGAATCTAGGACTGAGGTTTGCGTGTTTATAGGATACCCTAGAGGAACGAAAGCTTATGAATTCTATAGTCTCAGAGATCAGAAAGTGATTGTGAGCACTCATGCCACATTCTTAGAGGAAGACTATGTAATGAAT